>NW_006800136.1:627902-643880 GCF_000485575.1 Poecilia formosa
ACCTGAAAGATTCTGGTCATTGGTTGATTTAATGATCCTGTCACTTTGCTCATTAGTTTGATCAGTCATTAGTAGCTACAAATGTCAGTAAATGCTCTACATGCCTCGAAGAAAAAAGTAAAACTCAAAACAAAACAGAAATCCTGACTCTGTTATGCACTTATATAAAAAAATAAACACTTTTTAATTTGCAAATATTGAAGTCATGGAAACATGCTTGTTCTCACTACTGGTTGTAGCTGTGCTCCGGGGATCATGGCGTTGGCGAGCTGCATCTGTTGGGCCAACATGGCCATGTTTTTCTGCTGAATTAGGTTGTTCCTTCCGTTGATCTCCAGCTGTGTCTTTAGGTGCGGAGGAGGGTGCAGGTACTTGCAGTTCTCCCTGGAACAGCGTCCCTGGTTAGGTGGGAGAGAGAGGAACGAGGTATGAGAAAAAGAGGGAGGAGGAGGAGGGGCGAGGAGGATGAAGACAAATGTATGGCTGACTGGAAAACTGTCGTCTAATTGCGGCTAAATATCACAAGGAAAGACCCTTGACTCAAGCTGATGCAACACTTTAACAGAGATTTTAAGCTAAGTTATCCTTAGGAAGCAAATCGGGGCTGTCTTCTTCTGTGTGTGTGTGTGTGTGTGGCTTTTCTTTTACAAAGATAACTGGCCTGAATTAGCTCTTTTTCTGTTTTGTCTATGAGAATAAAAAAGTGTCTTCGGGTGATTTCATAGATCCTTCTTGCTTATATTTTGTTTTTTTTTTTGTTTTTTTTGCTGTAATAAGATGATTCAAAGCCAAACTAGACATAATGAAATATGCCAACATAGAAAAATCAGGTGATTTATTTTTTTTTTAATTAAGAGTTTTCAAAATTATCAATTGTTTTACTCTTTCAGCTTTCATCATTAGCTGAAATGGAGGGAAAATAGGTGAAGAGGTTCACATAGATAAATGTTAGAGATTTCTATTAAACATTTTTGCCTTTTCTTAAGTTGCAGCCAGAATTCTCAATCTGTTTTACTGATTTAATGTGATCAGAACAAAGTAAAGAATAATTATGAAGTGGAAAGAAAATGATACTTTGCTTTCTTTATTTTTTTTTTCACTACTAAAGAGACCTAAAAGCGTGCTGAGCGTTTAAATTCGGCCAATACTTTTTGGAATAGCGTTTAGGTGCAATTTCAGCTACAAGTCCATGGTAGTATTTTGCACATCAGTCACTGGAAAGCAACTCAGGCTCAGTCAGACAGAGAGCATCCGTGAACAGCTATTTTCTGCTCTGGTTACATATTCTCAGTCAGATTAGGTTCTGAGGATTATCTGACGCATGAATATGTTTGATTGAAATTATTACATTGGAGCTGTGTGAGTATGTTTAGCATTGTGGTCCTGCCCTGTACTTAGCTCCATCCATCTTCCCATCAACTCTCTGTTGTTGCTAAAGAAAGACATCCCTGTAGCATGGGATTGCTACTATTATGTTACACTGAAAAGACGCTCTGCTCAGGCTGATGAAGTCTTAGTTTTCCACCACAAAGCACTTTGTGTGCAGCCCAGAAAGTTTAACTTTCATTTCATGTGATCAAAACTCATTCCTCTAGATGTTTGATGTGTCCCCTACATTGAGTTATTGCAAATTTTAAATTGATGTCAAATAACTTTCAGGTTTTTGATTTTCCACTTCTCCATAAAGACGAAGTCAGTGGTGAGTGCAACCTGTCAACAGATTGTCCCACCTAGACAACAGGCCACGTTTCCTCATTTAATTTAAAAACAAAAGTAAGGGAAGTTAATACAAAAGCATTCTTCACGGTTCAGATGTTTATAAGTAAACAGTTTTTGAAGTTTAAAGAAGAGGTGGTGGTGGTCCATAATGTATGGACTTAAAATTTGAAGGTAATATTTGATAATGGTAAAAGACACAAAACAAAAACTATTTATTACTTCTCTTTTAGGCAACTGTATGGCGGTCGCAGTGTGACAACAATCATGGCCTCACAAACACAAACACTGCTCTTGGTAAACATTTGTAATATGCTTTTTTAGGACACTAGTCACATAATGAAGTGTGATACTGCACTTAGGCATTTATTAATATGAATAATAACTCATATTATTATTAATTATAATATTGTTCGGACAATCCTGGACAATTGTCGGGATTGTCCGTATTGTCAATTCCGACAATACGGATTTCAAACGTTGTCATGATAAATTTTTTTATCATGACGTTAAATCAGAATTCTTATCATAATAAGAAATGTATCATGATAAATGTCAAACGATGCAATAAATGCCCACCCCTACATTAAAAGCATTTCACCAAAAGTTAACCAGGCTGCCAAATGTTATGCACATCAAACAAAAGTTGTGTTTGTGGTTTGTGCTGAAAAATCTTTGTTTGGGCCTCCATAATTTTAAAGATAGGGTAAGTTTAAAAGAAAAAAGAAATGTCTCCGGTGTATTGTTTTTCTTCTACTTAGGAAATATGTGCTACCTAAGTCGGTACCGATAACATACCAATAAAATGCCAATAAAATACACGAGTTTCTAATCGTAAAATGCGATGGGTAGAAGAATCAAACAGAGTAGAAAACACTGAAAGACAGCGAACCGCCACTTTGATTCAGTTCTGCCTCTTTGGCTTAAATCAAAAGAAAAAGTATTGTTGTAATATCACGTCCTAATCCCCCTTTATCACCCTTGAGACTGCTGGATGTGTAGCAAAAGCTCCATAAGCGACTATTGATTGCCTCCTGAATTAACCAAATGAGTTATGTGTCAATATTTGAGATCATTGAGGAAAAGAACAGGCTGGAGAACTGATGGAGGATCGATACATGATTGAAGCCGTCTGCGAGAGTGGCAAACACAAGCACACATAACAGCAGTCTAATATTATTCCAGTGTCTATAGACAGAGCTGTGTGTGTGTGTGTGTGTGTGTGTGTCTGGGTGCTTGCTGCTGTGGGTGATTATATTCATCCAGCAGCCTAAGGGGACAAGGAGAGAGTGTAATTTACACTCTCATAATGCCGGCTCCTTCAAATACTCCCCCAGATAGCTGTAATATCTTAGATGTCTCCTCCTCTTTTTCTTTTCGTCTCTCTCTCTCTCATATTGTTTCCATCTTTCTGCTTCAATCACTTCAATATTCTGAGCCCGGTGCTGATATTTACTCTCATCATGACTACAGAGCAGAGCAGCTGCAGTGCTGCTGTGATCTGTTCAGGTAAACGTGGAGAAGGCGCACAGCAGAAAGTCCCGCTGCTCTTCTCCTTTCTTCCCTCGGCTACCTCATCAGAATGCGTCGACTAGCCTCTCCTAGCATTACTGAATTTTTTTTCTCTTTTTTTTAAAAGTAAAAGTATTTCAAAGAAAGATCCAGGGGAGGAGTAGGAGAGGGGGGGGAGCGAGCCCTGACAACACTACAGTGCCACCTCTCATGGGGAATTATGAGCCCGCTGCTTTATCTTGGTGAGATTACCTGCTGCTCACTGCGACCAGCTGCAACACCTGCTTTTCACAGCCTAACACATCCACTCTTCCAGCTCCTCTTTTATTCCTGATGCTTCTCCTCTTTCTCACCCCCACCCCTCCTGTTTCATCTCACTCCATGTCTCCCTTATCTGCGCCTCAGATTTCCTCGCGCCGGCTGTTCTGCCTGGCGACAGACTTCGCATTGGAGAGCGGCGGCGTGTTGAGGCGTGTTGGGGGGTACCTCCAACATTTCCATTGGCCGGCGCCGAGACGGGAACGGTACTCCGAGCCTGCCTCCTGGCCTCGAGGCACACATCATCAGAGCTCTGAGTCCGGTTCATCCCCGTGTGTTACTGTGACTATTGATCAGCGGGTAATTGGTTAATGTCTTTTGATTTTCAAAGTACATTCCCTCTGGCAGAATACACTTAAGCATGTCATCTCCTGAGTGTGTTTGTCGGCTGGTATCACTGTTACATAAAGTCTCAGCCATTAAGAGTTTAGCAGGTTTGAAACACTCATTTTATTTAAAGAATCATGATGAGAAATAACTACTCAGGACATGGTGAGCGACGAAGCTCACCAAAAATAAAATAAAAAATACATATAAGTACATATCTGTTTGTCCTTAAATAATAATTTGGGCATGTCCAAATCAAAAGGGAAAGTTTAAGTAAAGTGAATGTCATAAATCATAGCAATAAATAATGAAATTTGAAATTAATTGATCATTTTTATAGTTTCTTTGACACGGAGCACCGTCGCATATTTTAAACAGTAACTGTGGCTTGTAAAGTAAATTGCCCATCTTTCAGATCGAATGCTTTGACTGGAGGCCAGAACACATACATTCATGATGTGATCATTAAATGAGTTAAGCACATGTTTAAGAAAAGCTTTTGCTTTATGTCTTTGACACTTCTGGACTTCCATACTTAAAGGACAATCAAAGGTTCCTTTTTGTAAAGGGAGTTAAGGATCCAGATATTTAATGATAACGTGATCAACGTGAAGTGAAATTGTAATTGTTCTGATTAAATTAATAAATAAAATAAAAAAACAGTTTAATAAAATAAATAAGAATTGTTCTTCCTAAAATTATCTGCATGCAGCACATAATTCAGATATTTGTTTAATCGCAATCCGTTTGTAAAAATTGTTAAATAATTTTAACTGATGTTGAAGAGGTGCAGCTGCCTTTAAATTAAAAACTTAACGATGACAAAAGTATAATATCTGCACAAATACAGTTGTTAATCTACACTATCACAGCAGCTGACTCTTTAGCTCTTCTAAAAAACAGTTTGAAAGGCTCCTTTAGTTTTAGATTTGAGGAAACATCATCCATCCATCCATCCATCCATCCATCCATCCATCCATCCATCCATCCATCCATCCATCCATCCATCCATCCATCCATCCATCCATCCAGTTACAAAAGAAACACACCCAGTTTCAAAACACAGATATTTTTCTTCCACACAATCCTCAGTTCATTCTGGGTGACCTCAGCCACTCTAAGATCAAAAAGTAAAATCCCTGCAGGGCAAAGGTCAGCAACTCCAGTCCTCAAGTGCCACCATCCTGGATTCCTGCTCCAACACACCTGAATCAAAAGGCAAAATTCTTTACTTGGCATGTGTTGAAGAAGATTTTAGGTTTTAATATTTTAGGAAAATTCTCTGGCTCTATCTTCCTCTCACGGATCCCAGGTTTTCCGGGCGGGCCAAAGTGAAGCCACACAGAAAACAACAATGAGTGTTGACGTCACAGAATTACAGAGTTTAATCCAATATAAGACAACGTATGAAATTACAACAGAAACTGCAGAACAACAGAGACATACATTCATGTACCTGAGACAAATGGAAAAGAAGAAGAAGGAAAGAAAAAGAAAAGCAAAGACGTGCAAAGACGTCTTTGGAGAATTGCAAGAGCAAATCTGATTTGTTACTCCTGTGTAGAAAGTTTTATAGTAAAGGCGTATTCTTGTCTTTTAATTTATTCAAATAAGGCGTATCTTTGCTCATCCAACCAGGAGCTATCTCTGACCCTCTCTAGTTAGAAACTCCCTGCAATTTGTTTCCAAGATCGAAGGCCATTTGTCCCCTTTGTCTAAACCAAGTGGAAGCAGAGACTCTCTACTGGCCTTTTCACATGATCAGTGTGAAAACTGAAACTTCTCCTGATTGTTTCCCACACTGACAAAGGGCAGTTCAAAAAGATCTTAGCAAACAATCTGCTGTAACTACAGGTAAAATAAAGGTCAATAGGGCAGAATAAGTTATTAATCTGAAAATTATAATTAGGCTATTTCAATCAAGACATGTTAAGTTTTAAAACTAGCATATTCTAAATTTATTTTCTTAACACATGTCAGCAGGTTTTGCAAAGGCCTGGTCGTTAACTGTTCATTTTGTTCAGGTATGTTGGAGCAGGGATGCAACTAAAACTGGAGGACAGGAGCTGCTGACCTCTGATCCTGGGGCCCTTTTCCAGTATAAAGCAGGAATCGTGGCCAGATACACCAACCACCTCAGCTGACTCTTTTCACTATAGAAGAGCAGTAGCTCCACTTGAAACTGAGGATTCACATCTACTTACCATATGTAAATGTTGGAAAGTTGGAGCAATAAGTTGAGAATTTACGGTTTTGCCTCATCTGTCTCTTTGCTGTTCAACAACTTTAACTTCTACAAAAAAAAAAATGTGTATAAGATTTGGATTTATGAAGCCACAAGATTTCCAGCCTTTCGAGCAGAGAATGATTTATTTATGATAAAATTTAACTTTTTGTCCGCTCAGTTTTACAGAACTTTTCCAGTCTTCTGGTCCCACTGGGCCGCTGAAGTTGTCCCAGTTGATGGCATAAAACATTAAAATAGGCATGTTGGTTTTAATAAATATATATATATTTTAAAATTTAAGTTAAAAACAGTTTCAACTTGTTTTGATTTCTGTTATGCCTTGTCCTTTGGATACTTGACAGTCATTAGAAATGTATGAACAGCTCTGCTAAGCTACATTTCATGGTTTTCCTTGGTTTAACTTGGATTATTGCTTGAATTTGCAGCTCAGAAAATCTGGAATATTTGAATGCCCCTGCAGATTTAACTATTATTTGTGACTGTGCTGCTGTCTGAGCATGCAGTTATGGCAGATGGTAATGCCCAGGCATTTTCCTGTCCCTTCTCTGTCCTTTTCTCCCCCTGTTTAGACAGTGTCAGTGAAGGTTAATGGTGAACCTGTCTGATCCGAAGTCACTGTTCCTCTCAGGTTTGTTAGCTGCCAGACTTTACTTAAGCTGACTCCGTTCTGCCTTCAGCTGTCTGCCTGTTGTCCCGTGACACGCTAATGTGCCAACAGGCCACTTGCAACTGTCTTTCACACATTATCCCGACTGCTCTATCTCCTCGTCGTCTCGTCTTATCACGTTGCCTACTTTCTGTGTGTTTCCTGCTTCAGGTAGGGTCCCTGAAGATGGAGGGAAGCTAAATGAGCGAACTTGTGATTTTTTTTTTTTTTTTTTTAAGCTATTTCCTCATGTCCTTCACAATAAGGTGTTATCCTCCCAGAGCAAGCAACACATGAGATTCAGGTCAAACAATTTAATTTAGAATTAATCTAAAAATGCATTTTTGATGCAATGAGACCTTAAACACTTTCTATAAGAGATTAATTTATTTACACTAATTCTTTGCTTAAGGATGAGCAGCGTTACTTTGCTTATTTAGTTGAAATGTCAGTAAAATAAAAGAACATTTGTAAAAAAATATGTCAAATATAGAAGAAAGAGGTTAAAAATGCAATTTTTATATCAAATTCCAATCTAGATGACCTGACAAATTTCTATTTTACTTCAAGGTTTAAAGTTTATCTCTTAATATTAAAAATAAATCTTGATTTTTCAGTAAAGAAGATGTAAAATTACGTCAATGGCATTAAAATTAACCAAGTGTCTCAATGTTAAGGTGTTCTTATAAGTATCTAGGTTCTTCTGAATGTCACCTGGATAATTGCTTTTGTTTTTGGAAGTTTAGGAAAAAAGCATGTAGAAGGAGGACGTACAAATTAAAAAAAACAAAAAAAAAAAAACGTCCAACCAGAACCAGAACAAGCAACTGAAAACAGTATCATGGTGCAGCCATTGTAAAAACCCTCACATGTTAATGTAAACACGAATCTAAACCGATGAGTGCTGAAGGGAATACTGAAGAACAAAGTCGACACTGTGACCCCTTTTTGCACTATATTATCCCCGCCTGAAAGACAAAGTATTTCTAAAATTACAATAAATGGAATTTTTACATCAGCGCTACATGAAATGACCGTGCAAATTGAAAGCGGGTACTCCAGTTAACACCACATTTCTACTCGCTGTCTGCAGTCTCTCTCAGCCCTACGGAGTGCAAGAAACCTGTTAACTTTGACAGCCCTATTTTAAAGTCCTATTATCCAATAAAACATCACCCTTGGTGAAGTTGCAATTACACGCAACAATCTGGTACAAGGTCTGCACGACAAAGGGTAAATGTTGTCATCTGACAGCGGGCTGGAGGCTATGTGCTCACGTTCATGTTCAAGTCATTTTATTGTAATAAGAAAGCTTGTTTGGGTTGATGTTGACGCCCAAATATTTCACGCTCTAAACATGCCAACAATTTCATACAGGTATCCGTCTGCTGCTCAGAACATTTTGGCAAATATGGCAAAATCGCACAAAATTTTCCAAATTTTACAGCCGGAGTCTTCAGCAGTAATAGTGGTCACATCATGCAAAATCCACTTTTTTTAAGAGTGCTTAAATACATTTTGTGATATACTTTGAGTCTCAAAGAGTGCAGAGAAGTTATTAGTTTCTTCCACTGCTAGATAATTCTGTTTGGGTTGCTTTTTTTTACTTTTCTTTTTGTATCTGCTCAGTTTATTTATTTTTTTATTTTTTTCTTCTTTTTTTGCTGCTTTGTTAAGCGGTGTCACGGACTTCTGGCTAACAAATTTTGCAAATATGCCAATTTTATTTCTCATAGCAATTTTGCAGGTCAAGTTCAAGGACGCTGAAGCTACAAGTGGTTAAGTCAAAATGTCTGGCTGTTTGGTGTATTGATCCACACAATTTATGACGCAGTCCCCCAGCATCAGAACCTGGTTCAATTATATTTTTCTTGGAAATGTACCCACATCGGTGAAGCGCTTCAAGGATGAGCAATCTCTACCAGTATCTAGAAGGACTTGAAATAACAATTTAGACATGACTAAATGTCCTGGCCATTGCTTCAATAGTGTTTTCTGCTTATATCAGTGCATTGTACCCTTTTTTAGTTCCTTGAGGACATAATCATGTTGTGTGTTTTGAATACTATTACTACATAAATAGTTTGGCCTTGTTTTTTTTGTTGTTTTTTTTTTTGCAGTTTTGGTCACACAATCAAAATGCATTCATAGCATTCTTGGCGCTAGAGTTAGCTAACTTTCTAGCCAGGTTGAAGCCTTGTTTGCAGAACGTGTTCATGATTGACAATGAAATCTTTAGAAAGGTCTAAACTTAATTCACAAGTAGATGTCTTGTGAGATGTCATTGCCCTCAGATAAGATCAAGATTTATTTAAATGATAACATCAATCTGTCCCTGCATGACATACATATTCACAATCTCATGAGTAAGAAAAAGTTTATGCTAAAACAGAAAAAGCAAATCCCCTTAAAATGAACGGACGCCAAATTGTAAATAAGTAAAAGTGATTGAAAAAAAAACAGTTAGTGACTAAAGCAAAACCCATAATAATGCTCAAGAGATTTTTTGGGGGGGGGGGGGAGAATCACCAGAATAAAAAAAATGGTACCTCAAAATCTTTAGACAATACTACAGGTCTGTTCATCTGCATGATGATCACTTGTGTTATCAAAATCCGCTCTGAGGCTGTGTTACTTTTCACTTCTTTTATCTGTAAAAATTACAACTAGAAAAAAAAAAACACAACAAAACCTGCAGCAGAATTTCTCTTGTGAGCTAAAAACAGAGGCAAAGTCAAGAGCACCAGTGTTCAAACCAAAAACATCCTGAGCTTTAAAGACAGAAAGCCAGCAGGAGGCAGACAGAAACACAAACGCCCAACGTGTTTCTCCTATTGGTATTAATCAAAGGCCGTCTGTGCAGGTGGTTTCAGCACCGACTCTGAAGGTGCACCATTCAAAGGGTTGAGCGGCACGCTGCTTTCCAGTGCGTCCGCTGGGCTTAATCGCCTGCTGATGCAAAATGATCTTTTTAATCTACCCAAGCAAAATTACTAATTCTGACTAAAACTACAAAATCCAACTCCTCTGATCTTTCCTGCCTTCTCCCCCCCTCCCGCCCTTTTCCACTCCCTTCTGTCTGAGCTGGCTGCTGCCACACCGTCAACACCGTGACCAGTGTGACAACTGTGGAGCTCAAGTCTGGACATCCCAAGCCCTTGTGCATTATTAATTCTCTTTCAGCAGCTCTGCCTCCGCCCTGCTCCCAAAGACAACCTTCAATCAACTAAGAGCTGTCTGGATAAAGGCTGTGACGAGAATACCGAGCATAGATTTGAGCACACATATACTCTCACACACACACACACACACACACGCTGGCACAGTGATTTCCTAACTAAAGGTTCCTGTTGGCAAGCATACGTCAGACAAATTATGACATCAGACACGGCACAAAGACGAGCCTGTCTGAGGACGGCGAGTACTGCCAGACACTCATACACACGCAGACTAATAGAGAGACTATATTTTTATTAGTAATACACTCCAGCCTTCATGCAGCGGCTAATCACACAGTGTATTAGAGAGCAGATCTGGCCATAAACAGCTTTTTCTCGATGGCTTCTTCTTCTTTGTCTCTCTTTGTGTGCTAATACGAGGTGTCCATATAAGTCTCATTATCTCCTTCCAATCGTTTATCAAATCTGGAACACCCCTGGTGCACCAGTATAATAGCCTGGATCAGTTAATGACCTTAAAAATCTCATTTAAGTGGGCAGAGAGACGCGCCGCTGGGACGACTAAGATAGAACCACGGCCAGAAGAATCACGGTGAGCGACCGAAGTGATGCTGTGCGCAAAGCAGAAGCTGTCTGGCATGAAACAGCGGACGGGTTCACAGACGGACGCCGCTCCAGACAGTAAATCCACTACGTGTCGCAAATGACACACAGTCTGAGAAAAGCTTTTAGCTATAGTGCTCAATTAGCAAAAAAGACCAATTACAGCCCCCAACTGCACCACTTAGCCTGGCAGAGTTAGCATGTTTGGGTTGGGTGCGGGTAGAAAGAAAAAAAATCGTTAGCCCAGGAAGCTAATGATGGGGCAAAATCATTAACCATAATGGCTAATGACATCACTCTGATATAGTGGAGCTGAACTGTTCTAGATTTCTGATCCAGCTTTGGAACGCTATTGCAGCTCATCTCTTTTGGTCTTTTTCTCCTAAACTCTTTATAGCGATATCGCAAAGTCCAAGTCATGACTTAAGTTTTTAAAGTCAAGCTCAAGTCAAGTCTAATGTCTACAAAAAAATGGCAAATTCAAATCAGGACTTAAGTTTTTAAAGGACAAATCTGAGCCAGGACTGAAGTCTTTAAGGGTAGCTCCAAATCCAGTGTCCAATCTTCTCAAGTTCCCATTAAGCAAAGCTTCAGGTTTTGAGAGAGCGAGCCCAAGTAAAGTCTAAACGCTTTAGGGGGAAACTTTGAATCTTGTCTCAAGATTCAACTTTATAAGGGCAATGTTAAAGGCTCCCACATACTTCATCCAAAGCAGTTGGCGAGTGGTCATGTGGTTGCAGACCGTCTGTCTTTCACACAACCACCAGGGGGACACCCCTCCCACTTCAGCACACGTCACAGCCATTAACAGGCTCCATCATCTGCTTTGCTTTAGCGAAACATTCACAGAGAGAGCGACACACCTTTCTGCAGACAGGCTCCTCTGTGGACAACGACGTCACAATTCCCATCCAAAGGTTTTTAGGTGCTGGACAGTCTTGTTATTGTAGCAGTTATTTAGTGAATAATCTTGTAATTTGCAGATGCCCGTTGTTGTCCGATATGGAACGTGCTGGAACTGAACTTATCGGAAATGTCACAGCTGAAGTAAAGGCCCGCATTCTCTGGGGAAATAATGTTAACTGCACTGATTATGAACCTACGGTGGCGACGACTTAAAATGTCGACGTTTGTAATAACGTTGTCTTTGCTTCCAAACAAATTGTAAACAAAAGATTAACTTCAGTCTTGCCTCACAGCAGCTTCTCACCCATGGAACAATAGTCCACACAACTCCTTAAGGACACAAATAAACGAATAAATGAATTTTCATTTATTCATTTCAGTTTATTATGGAAAATAAGGAATTTTTTTTTTCTCAAAACGACTCAATTGGATTCAAGTGACTCCTCATAGACGTTCAAAGACACTTCTATCAATTGCAATAGAAACGCCACCACTCTAAAACATCTTCCTTTAATGTTTAGGAATGCTATCCTAACAACCCTATTATAAACTGGTCCTAGTTTTTTTTTCTGTGCATGTTAACTCCTTCTGGCCTGCAAGAAAATGTATGTAACATATTGATGTGCAACTCGACTAACTTACAAATACGACAAGCCTGCATGTGTAATTAAGTCAGCTGATTGAAATTAACTGTAGCAGTTCAGGAGTATCTCCATCAGCAGTACATTTAGACTGTAATTATGTTTGAGTGAACCGAGGCAGCCGTTCATCTCAAAATCCTAGTGGTAATGCTGAGATGAAGATTATATGCTGTGTGAACAGCAGCAAATATTGACAGAAACAATATTCTGCTTGAAGTAACAACTCACAGTTTACTGGCAGCTTTCTCTCTCACACACACGATTCTAATTCGTCACACCTGTTTTGTATACAGTTGTTTTCTTCCTCAGCACTTCAGCGATGAGTCATGGGCTAAAGCATCAGGACGAGCCAATAGGACAAAACCAGAACAGACCACCAAAGCAGATCACCTCAACATATTGGTTGTGACTAGAAATTTTGTCCATTAAGGTTATGAAGAGAATCGGTGGCAAAAAGAAACCCTAACCGCCTTTCGTCTGAACTGACAGGCCTAATTCAAAGTAGACACACAGGTTTGTTTTCTGGTTGTACAGAGATGAATTGTGGAAAAGCTCGAGTGTTACGGACACCATTTCTAGGCGCTGCATATTGCGCCTGGTGAGGCAAGATATTTTTATGAGTTGCCACATATTTCCCCTGGTTTGTTGGTGGACTTTTACCTTCAGCTCACCAGCTGAAACTAATTAATCCAACGACCAGGTCTTCTCCTGCTTCCTAGAATCCACATGGATCTGTGTCCTCTCACTTCATCACGTCTCATCACAACTGACAGAAGTTGATTTGAAAGTAAACTTATGATAGGAGCCATAGACGCATCTGTTGGGTACGGCTTTGTAAACCGTTTGTTTACCAAGGCAGAATCAGATGTGCTCAACGTCCCTCCATCTTGCTACATTTGTACAAGGCTCTAAGCTCCACATGAAGGTAGAAACCGCTGCAGCAGAGCTCCAGGAGACGCGAGTCTCCGATGTAATCTTTTTGGGTTCGGCACAGGACATTAGTTGAACAAACTGGCAGATGATGGAAATGGGCCACATTATGTAGGGCTGCGTATCATGTGATTTTGGGGTCACATGACACCTGAGCCTGAACCAATCAGGATGTGTTGCTGACTGCTTTGAATAGGAATATCCTCGTGGTGAGAAAAGGAAAGATTGAGTCCAATGCCAACGACCTCTTCTCAGGAGCAAGACATATTTTTATTCATTGCTCAATAAACTCCCTGATCTGGCTGTGGTTGCACAGAAATATGCTTTGTTTTCTCTTATGCTTGTAAAATAAAATAAAATGAAAAAAAAAAAAAATCAAGTAAAAAAGCCTCTGCAGTGAGTTTTCCTCTCCAGAGGATGTGGCATGCTTGTAGGTAGTAAGTGCTGTTGTTGGTCTTCTGAGAATGTCACGCTGAGTTGTGCAAGGCAGTCTCTAATTAGCTTTGTCCTCATTAGGTTTACAGCACTATCTTCCCTCAGACGGGGGGGGGGAGGGGGGACACACGCGCGCTTGGTCACACGTTCACAATCACACGTGTAAAAACAGAGAAAGAGCGAGATAGAGAAAGGCCACCCCACAGCCCCCCCCGAGACCTGGCCCTTCTTCTTCTCTCTCGCTTTCAATTAACCTTCCTTCTCCAGCCTCAATCCATTCATCTTTTCTCTTCATCTGTTCTTTGCTCTCAGCCTCACCGTCCCTCTATTCACAATCTTCAAAGTTTACTGCAATTCAGCTTTATCTCTCATTCACCGGGCAGAGGAGACAGCTAGAGAGGAGATCCATTTAAAACCGCCTGGGCGGAAGACGAGTGAATACGCACAAAGGACGCAACGGCTTTGGGGCCTAATTATGACAAACAGCACATTGAAGCATTTATACTGGAGGTGCAGGGGTGTTCATAAGTTTGCATACAGCACACTCATCACTGGTATGAATACCAAGATAATCAGGATTTCCAGGAAGAGTGAGATTTATATGCATGTGGAGCAAAACCTGAAATTAACAGCTGCTCATATAAACAACCAATTCAAATTAACTCTAGTGGCTAAATATCTAGCCAGGATTACACCAGCAGCCCCAGCTCACTAAAGAATGTTTATCTAATATTTCCTGGTTTGGGGTAAGTGCTTGTTTATGCCCCGGTGTGGGTTTAAATGAATTAAAATTTTTGCAACTCATCCCCACTCTCTGAAATTCACTCAGGCTGTTTGCTGTACAATCTTACCATCCTGGAAAAAATGGTTCCACCGTGACGTTAAAAGGGCAAAATTGATGTGACATTCACGGCGATAAAAAATGCATGCAAACGACTGAGCGGCGCTATCGACTTCACAGCCTGCCGAAGATACACTTCTTTCATTTATAACTTATAAACATGCAATTTAATCCCAAAAGTAATACAGAAACATGCTCTGCAGTCACTGTGAAGAAGACCCGAGAGACGGGCCAACAAGACATATTAAACTGTTTGCCTGCATCTCTATTTGAAGATTGTAGATATTCCATGTACAGGGATACAAAATGTGAAGTTGTCCTTGTAAAATGAACAAAAGCCAACAAAGTCTAGCAGCTGCCTTTGATTCGCGTTGTGATCTTTCGTATACAGACAGAAGTGTTTCCAAAGTGAAAACAAAGAATGCTGCTCTCTGTAAACTGTGTTTTTGAAAGCAAACAAACAGTCACAGCTGCTTAGGAGCACAAAAAAACAAAAATAATGTGGGCTCTTTGACATATTGACCTGTGGAGAAATTAGTAGTATCAAATGGCTTATTTATTTCTCAATCCACCCCCCTGGGTGACATGAGTCAGGATCAGATGCCTTTTTGTCAGGGTGCTGGAATGTATCATTAAGTTCTACTTCTGATGAATCACGCGGGTAAGGCAACGATTCGAAAGGCCACACCCTGAAGCTTCCAAGAAACACAGAACAAAATAAAAAGCTAAAGGAGACATCTCCTCTTACATGGACCCATCAACAGAAGCACACACACACACACACACACACACACACACACACACACACACACACACACACACACTGTAATTTTAGTTCAACAAAGGATGTCGCTGTGCTGGCTTCGGCTGCTAATGTCGCTGTCTTGAGGTTGAAGCAGATATGAGGGGATTAGCATTCATTAGTCCATAAAGTAATGGTAAGCCTGGCGCAAACGCATCCAGAACAGTGTAAAGACTAAAGACTCAGAGAGTCACAAGGCAGGAATCTGTGTTATGTTCTGTAGCAGCCAAGACAGACATCCTGTGTGGCTACACCAGATCTTCATTATATGATGAAATTGAGTTTGAGCAAAAAATTTATAATTTGTTAAAATATTAATCTAATTAAATGTCTCCAAACAGTCACATTTCTTACAGCTCTGGGAAATATTAAGAGAGCACTTACAATTATCAGTTGTTCTGATTTTACATTTTATAGGTATATATTTGAGTAAAGGGAACATTGTTCTTTTATTCTATGAACTACTGACAGCATGTCTCCGAAATTCCAAGCAAAACTTTAGTATTTATTTGCAGAAAATGAAAAATGGTCAAAATAACAGAAAAGATGCAGTGCTATCAGACCTTAAATAATGCAAAGAAAATAAGTTCATATTCATTTAGAAACAACAATACTAATGTTTTAACTCAGGACGAGTTCAGAAATCAATATTTGGTGGAATAACCAGGAGATTTTCAATGGAGTTCAGTGCAGTGGACTCTTAATCTTTTCCAGAGCTGTATATAGCACTTTTCAGGACACTCAAAGACACTTTACAATGAAATCAGTCGTTCCTAATCATGCACACATTGACATGCTGATGATTGTAAGTGAATGGGAACTGTACCAAGCAGTGTTGTGGTACTCGAGATCGGTCTTGGTCTCGAGTCCGGTC
>NW_006800136.1:646017-663264 GCF_000485575.1 Poecilia formosa
CGATACACTCTGGTCTTGGTCTTGTCTTGGTCTCGGGTTAGGTGGTCTTGAACACAACACTGGTACCAAGTAAACATTTTTTAAGCATCATATCTTTTCTATACTGTAGCTGAATACATAAATCCCTTTATCGCAGTTTATCCATCTTCTCACTGATATATTTAACAAGCCAATGCACGATTGCCACAAATCACTTCAAAGTTGTCACAGCAGTCACTTCACGACGCTCCAATGGCGTCTGCAGACGTCATATTGCAATTTAATAGAGCCTGTATGAGATGTGATGGAAAAGGGTTATGTTTTGTGGATGTGCAGGCGACAAATCGGCAACTACTTAACAATAGTCACATGACTATAGAAAAACATATCTGCCAAAAATATTTCAGACATTTAAGTAGCTCTAAAGTGGTTTGAGTTACTGTCAAGGTGCAGCTAATAAAGTGGCCTTTGACTGTAAGACAGTATAAGCAAAAAGGATACCTTAATTTGTAATTACAAGAAAGTGGTTAAAAGTATATATATACCGATCACGGAGCATGCCACATGATCCCACACAGACACCATGAGCAGAGGGCCATAGCCCATCTTCATCACGCAGTGTCTTCCGGCAGCACACTCTTTCATATTGATCCACACTGATCACCCTCGGCTTGTACCACTTCAGAAGGGAGCAGGGGATCAGTGGTCAGGGTTATCACCTTCCCTTGGGCTTCTAACAATATGCCCATTGTCAAAATCCCCAACGAAATTCAGCCTAACTGACTTAAAGGATCGATAAAAATCTCTAATTTGAACGAACGTTTGAAGAAAGACGTCTACAGGCTGGGGCTGTAATGGAAAGCGAGCCGTCGGACAGATCCTGCACAACACAGCTGCTGTTGCCATTTCAGCTGAGCCTGAGACTGCCGTAATCCAGTTAGAGCCTTGTGAGGAATCACAATGACCAACAGCAAGCCCTTCAACAAGCTCTACAACAATAAAAGGGATATTACAGACATTATTCAACCCTGAATATTTCTAGCTGACGACTGACACAACTCCCATTTAATCCCGCACCTTTCCCCCTAACGTTATTGCGTCTGTCACTGCACACCCCGTCCATCAGCAATCCCTTCCTCTCCATCTGTCCGTCACTCTCCAAAACACCCTGCTGGATGTCCACATGCTTATCAATCACTCTTTTGGGTCTCAATCACCCCTATTGTTGAGCGTTCTTTGTTCACATGTGTCATTAATCTGCTGGGATGACACAGCGCTTTTCACCGTCTGTCTCTGAAGAGATTGTATCATTTCCCTCACATCATATGTCACGACAACCTAATTACAGACTCAGGCATTTACGTACATGGCGTCAGACCGTTGGGTCTTTTGACAGACAGACTTGTCTGTGCTGCAGCTCTGCATGCAAGCAGAAGTGAAAATATATTTTTAAGAAATGTAATTCAGGGTTAGTTAATCAGCTTTTAGAAAGACTCTGGAGTGAGAAGAAGAAATGTTGAAAGCAGACAAAGACATACACTCCATAATAGTCATGCAGATCAATATTGGATGGAAAGTGCTGCCCAACAGTGTGAATTTATGTTGATTAGCACTTCTTACAGGTCTATCTTTTTGTCCACATAACTCTTTCCCTATTTTTTTCCCTCCTCCATTAACAACATGTTTTGTTTGGCCTCAACACTTGCTCTTTCCTGTGTCTGCCTATGCCATCTAATATTCTGTCTCTGTGCAGCGCAAACAAAGTCGAGAGGAGGTAACCGAGTTCTTTTCATAAGCGTGATAAATATCCCACTTCTGCGTTTGTGGCTGATGGGTCTCAAGGACGAGATTTAATGAAGCTCTCATCCAACTCTGATTATTTTCTAATTAAAGAAGTGACTGATGGGGGCAATGACTACATTCATGAACGCATGCTTATAGCTTGTGGGGTTTGTGAAGAGCCAACACAAAGACAGTAATCATATTCTGTCGAACCTTGTTTGTTTCCCTCCCTTGAGAGCTCAAATCACTTGGCGGAACAAATTACAAATCTAACATAAAATGATGTCTAATACAACAAAAACTGTATTAATATTCATAATAGATCTGTACCTGATTGGTTATTGAGGATTGTAGGGGTATACCCGAGTCAAATATTTCTGGTGGGATTTGTGAGTGTGTTAGATTTTGCTTTAGATATATTTCAAGAAAAGATCTGAAATGAGAACAATGCAAAGTTGTTGAAATGTTAGCTCATAAGGAACTTGCGATCCTGAGCCAAGGATAACAATGCGGTCTGATGAAGGCACTTTCAAATGTCCAGAGTCCAAACCCTGCAACGTCAAGTTGATTTGTCATTTTACCATCAACCACACTCTTCACTGAGTAGTGAGCTACAGCGAGAAAAAAATTGAGCGCCCTGCGACTTGGGTTCTCCAACAGACCCTTTCTTATGAAAGGGTCTGAAATTTTCATCTTAAAATTTCAGATGAAATAATCCAAAAAAAAAGAAAAGAAAAATCCAGAAATCACGGTGTCTGATGTTCAAATACTTATTTTCCTCACTGGAAGCTCCTTTGTTCTTGTGGCTAGGGAGGGAAATCTAGCACAACTCATGCCTGACCTCAAATTAGCCTTTATTTATAGTGCAGAACATATTTTTGGGGAAGAAGGAAAGAAGGCCTGACGAAGATATGCAAACGGTACACTGGATGGGAATATTATTTGGAGTGAGATATTGCACAGTTCTGTTTTTGCAAGAGGCATGTGAACATTTGGAAACCTTTTTGTGTTTAGTTTTTTTTTGCTTGACAGAGACGGTTTCCTGTAGTGACATGTATTTTGTGGTGGCACATCCAGGAGGATGTTTCACACATATTACTGACAGTTCCACGTCTGTCTGACTGCTGTCATGTCAGGTACAGGCTGTCCACTGCAAAAAACATCTTTCTGTTTTCCAAATTTCCCTTCAAATTCTTTTCCGAAAAAGAAACTCTGGAAGTAAATGCTGATGTGCATGCATAATCGATTTAAAAAGGAATATGAATAAAAAGACCCCAAAACTTACTTTCCTTCCTCTTTTAGTTCACAACGCCATTCCAACCAGACCCAAAAGGGAGTGATAGCCCATAGTTTCTCGTGACTCTCACATTTGCTAATCTCTATCTTAGTATTTGCCGTTGACAGAAGGTTTTTCTGTCTGTTGTTTTCTTAATGTCCTTCAGGTTGAAAGTGGACAATTGCACATAGGAAAGCTAAAAGAACTGAAATCCAGAGAAAGGATTAATAGCTGCTCTAAGAGAAGGAGGAAAGACGAGGAAAAGGTAAGAAGTGCCCTCTGCCAAAAAATGACAGGAGGAGTGTGAATGGGCAGACAACTCTGTCCAGGTTGAATAAGTTGCTCTGAGCTTCTTTACTTTTGCTAAGGTCCTTTCACACCTTCACTTATTTAACAGTTTGTTTTGTGTATTACAACCTGATGAATGGTGAGCCTCAGCGACAGTAAGACAACTGTGAAATAGAAGACAAGAGCGGAAGAGCAGATGAAGGCCCCGGAAGACGCTGCCACTCCTGGAGACGAGAGAAGTTATCTTGTAATACGGGTAACGGGTGGGTGAGACACACAAATGGGGACCAATGCGTCTATCGCTGATCAGGAACGACAACTGCAACGAGACATCACAAAATCAGACCGTCTAAACCTCCAAGGTCCTCCAGCTTTGCGGGAGAAGTGCAGAGAGATCGGTTATATTGAGCGAAGGTTTCCGGGCAAACGTCGAGGTCATAGGCTGAAGGGTGCTTAGAGGCAGGAAAAGGATGACTGCATATGGCGGCGGGCTAACTTCTCCATGCCCTTGCATGCTCGTCGGCGCTTGTGTTGTCGTGTCACGTCTCCATGCTGATGCAGCATGTCTAAAGATGGATGTGTGCAAGTCTATGCTGATGCAGCTTATCCACAAATGGATGTAGAAATGATGGTCTCTCTGAGGACACAGAGACATTTAGAGGATATGCTTCAGACAAAGTTAATAGCTGCTGGTGGTTTTTTTTACTGGTTCCATCATAGCAGCGTTCTAATAGAAGTTTGTCTGCGTGGGGATCTGCGGGATAAAACAGGTGAGTTGTTCGAAATTATTTTGCTTCTCTTTGAAATGATAAGTTATAAAATAATCTGTGCAAAGCTGTTGATGGTAGAGCAGTATTATTATTCTTTAACATTGTTAAAAAAAGGTGTTGATTTTAGCACAAAAACACAAAATAAACTTATTTCTCCTAATATGGACCCTCCCGTCATTTTTAAAGCAGTTTGGTGCAAATTAAGATTATCTGTGATGTTTTGCAGTATGCTATTGTTTTAAGTCATATCAGTTTGCTATTGTGTCAATAAGCATTAGCATTATTATAACTCTAAGCTAAACTTAACCTTTATTTGTGTCTTATAAACATTCCAAGCAAATATGTTGCTTAGAAACCATTCTTCTGAAATATTTTTGTCCACAAATGACTATTTTTATGTAAGATTGAAATCAATTCAAATAAATAAATAAATAAATAAATAAAACTAATTAGAAACCTTGAAGATAGCTTTACATCAGCAGTGCATGTAAACACTTAGAGCGGTGTAAAGGATCATTAACCTGACTGAGGCTGATCCACTGAAGAATCGCACAGATGTTGAGCATGCAATGAAAGTCCAAACCAGCAATCGTGCATTTCTCATTCCCATTCCAAGTGAAACATCCAGAAAATTCCAAGTAGACTATAATAAATTTGCTCAGATTTATTTATTGCTCAGAGTTTATTTTGAAACAATAACTCAAGATGGATTTTGTTAGAGTTTAGACCCAAAACCAAACACAAAAATGATTGAACCCAAAGAAGTGTGAGCAATATCCACCCACAGAATATAAATGACGTCTTCCCGTCAGCCAGTGAAAGAAGAGATTGAAAGCAAACAACTTTCCACAAAAATTTGAGAAATGCTGTTTAAAAAAACAAACAAACAAACAAACAAACAAACACAGGAATGAACTTGAGTAAAATAAAAGTCAAAAGTGCCTGGGATCCCTGGAAAAGAGGAAAAGAGGAGAGGAGATCACTGGGGTGTTGAATGGGTTGAGCAAAAATAGATTAGCAGAGGTAATGAGAGGAAGGACGACGAGAGCAGGAGCTTGACGGTGGAATACAGATACAGAGGAGATTAACTGAGTTTGAGTGTGTTTTCCTTTCAAAGAGGTTCTTATCCATTATATCGTATCCCTCTGTGCAGGGCGTGCACACATGCATACTCACACTTACGCCTGCTGGGGCTCCCATCCCTATGCATTGCAATATCTTTTCTCTTTGCTTTCACATCTCCATCTCCTCCTCTGTGCACTCACACCTGCCTTTCTTCTACATTTTCTTTGAACATCTAAAGTACACGTCAGTGTAGGGCACCAAAGGTTGCGGCACTGAAAAGTTACCACAGCGAGTTGTATGGGTGAAATGCAATGACATGTAAACTGTGTGCGGAATTGGAAGTGAACTTTAAATGTGTGCTTTCATCTACAAAGAGGATGCAAAGTGAAAGCAACATGATGTGAATTTAGGTCAACAAGAAAGAAAACTGTGCTACACAAGTCGTAAGTATCTCTCTGGTAAAAAAAAAAAAAATGTGCACAGTACAAAATAGTTGTTAATTTAATTCTTCAGGATGTTGTTTTCTTGTTCTATTCCATTAATTTCCAGGATTTGTCAATTCCAGTCCTCACGCTCATGGAGTAAGAGTCAAGCTTTTCTTCTACTTCTCATTCTCCCCGTCCATCCAAATGAATCCTAATCCCCCCAAAAAAAGAAAAATGCCTGCACTGCAAGCACCGTTTTCTAGAAATAAAAACTTTTTATGCATTTCATTTTTTTAGGCAACTAGGAATATATGGAACTTTTAACGTACCAAAGAATAAGATTTGCTTGTTTACAAATGCGTACATGTATTGTTGTTCAAATACAAGTTTGGGTGGCAACTGCTTTACATTTTATTATGTCTTAACAAGCCTGTTCCTAACAAGAGCAGCCAAGAGTTAAATAGTAAAGGTCCAACATCTATGTACCTTTTTTATGTAGATGTTGATGTAAAAAATGATCCATATACCATGAACACTCCCATCTGTAGGATATTTCACAGCCACTTCGACACGACAATTTCAAGTAATTTTGTGTTTCTAGGGAAATAAGGTTTTCCGACTTCATTAAATTTTTTCTACAAGAAGGTAACATAATCGCATTGCAATGTAAAAACAGAAGAAAATAATAAAATGCATCACATAGATTAAATACCATGGAAAACTCCAGTAACTAGATTGTGCACAGTACAAAAAGAAGTGAAGACTGAAGAATAAGTTTGTTTAATCAACTGGAAATAATTAGCAACGAGGCTAATTGCCATCTGAATAAAATCAATGTGTCTCAGTGTCAGTTTGTTAAAAATGTCACCTCCTGTTTTTGTTTTACAAGATCTGATGTGAATTGAGGCTAAAAATCAGATGATAGTCCATTAGTTCTCCTAACAATACTGTTATATCGTGAGTTTCCCCACAGGTCTCTGGCTGAACGAGAAACAAACGAAGATGCAAGCTGATTTAAGCGTTTCACCTGTGATCTGGATTTAATGTATTCTTGAAGTAGAATTAAAAATTAAACATCGGCGGAGACCATTTAGCAAACGGGAGAACCGAAAACACTCCGCACATTGAGAATAAAAATTCAGAGGAGGCAACACTGCAAGGAAATAAGATTTTAGGGATATTAAATTCCTATGTGAACAGCAGCACAAACCGAGTTACAGCAAAATCCAACATATAGGTTATCTCACGCCTCCAAGCCCAAGAAAAAGTTAAATAAATTAAGTTTACCTTAATATTATGCATTCTGCAAATCTCTTCCACCTCTCTGTGGAGTTCGTCTGAACGATTTAGTAAAAACAATTTTAACATTTTCCAATAAGTAAATTTAATACGATTTTCTCGCCGTTTTTTTTTTCTTCTTTTTTCTATCAGAATTTGGCCTAGATTACGAGCTGTAGGACAAGGCTGAACGCCAGTAAAATTGAAAATTATAAATCATGCCCTTTCATGCTGCAGAAAACAAATTAGTCTTAATACAACAAACCCAACAGCAAGTGAAAAGCCGAGCATTTCCTTGGCACGCTCTCGGCGGTATCCATCACAGCCTCAAAGTGTGGATTTATTGTATTGTGTCAGCCTAAACACTAACAGCTTGACGTTTTCTTCATTTTCATTCAAACCAGCTCGAGCTCTCGCTGTTTATAGCAACAAGCTGTCGAATCCCTTCAGCAGGATCCTCTCTAAGTGTAAAGCTGCACAAACTCTTTTTGATGAGTCGCCGTGTTAAGCTTTGAGGTTAAGGCAGCTAAAAATACTAGGTTGGGGAAAAACTGTTTCAGAGAAGTGGTTTTAAAAAAACTGATCAAACCAACTATAGCGTTGGTCTCTTCAGCATCCATCAAACCTAGAGGACTCTAGACTACTCCTCCTTTTTCCACAGAAGACGAATTTGAAGAAAACTTGAATAAAGCCTTAAAAGGAGCAATTGTTGGCGTAAATTATATTAGCTCCTTTGTTTCCTTTTTCTTTCCCCAAATGGCAGAATGGAGGCATTTTGCAGACCATATCCAGTCCTTTTGGATGTTCAGCAATAGCCATTGTAGTCAACAGAAAATTGAAAACTCAACACAGTTTACATATTAATTCTGCACACGAATCCGAATGCTTTTATTTACAAAACATGCTGGGTGCGGAGATGGCTTATTGAATTCAAAATTGTAAATTGTAACTTTTCTGTCATCTGTGATCAGGTTAATTGAAACAATAGATGTTTTATTGTAGAATATATTGAGTAAATCTCTGCAAGAGCATTTTAATACAAAGAGGTGAAAATGGTAAAAAGGAGAACAATCTGTGCATATGATTTCCTATCAGCTATGCTTAGGCTTCCCTTTCTTTGTGCGCTGCATACGTAACGAAGGGGCATGTGGCATGACAAATTCTTAGGAGTGGAAAGCCACGTCTACCAACATTCGTCGTTTTTTTTTTTTTTCGTTTTTTTTTCCCTTCACCAACCTCCTGATCATCCTTTCCTTATCCCCTTTGCCTTGCTCTCTCCAGGCCAGATATGTGTTATGAATTTATGTGCAGATAAAGCAGATCTATCATCCTGTCACAAAGGCAGGGAAGGGAGGGAGACTGTGGAATGCCCTGGCACGGGAGCAGGGAAGGGCTCTGTGCAAAGTGCCATGCTTCCCCGCACATTCCCCGTTGCTCCTGCCCGTCTCCAGTAATTCAGCGTGGCTGCAACGCCCCGGCAACCGCGCTTATCCATTCCTGTCGTACCTGTACCAGCCGTTCCCACCCCTGTCATCAGAGCACCGGCCATACAGCCGGCAACGCCGGCGCCTGGATTAGCAAGAAATCCGGCCTCAGGTACAAACCGAGGTAGGCAGCAGGCCGAGCGGCTCGATCGGCTGCCAATTGTGGTCTCCAGTTACGCAGAACGGCAGCTACCTGCCCATCAGATAGGAGGCAAATTACAGAGTGTGTGCAGAGCGCGGAAGAATGAACTATCGGACACCATCGAAAAACATCGAGCTCGCTGATCCAAATCACGGCAAGGTCTGCGGTGTCAAAAACATCTAGACAAATAAATAAATATTAGGAAAGTAATTGTGCATTTTGAAAATCTGCTAAAGGCCGAGGAAGATGTTCATCTCACTGCAGGATGACAGCCCTAAAACAAAGTACAGCAGGAATTACAACAGAAGGGTTTTGATAAAAAAAATAAATAAATAAAAAAAAACACCAACATAGTCATCTTTTAAAAAACCAAGGTCATGTCCAGACCAAATATAATTGAGAATTGTCAGGCAAGACCTGAAAATTAGCTTTTTGGAGACAAATCTCCGTCTAATCTTCCTGGGCTTGAGCCATTTTACAAAACAGTAACAATTTTTTGAGTCGAGGGGGCCTGAATACATTTGCATCCTAAAATCTTAACTGTGAAAAATCCAAAATCTCTGTAACTGTTTCCTTCCTCTTCACAGTTAAAGGCTACTTTGTTGGTCTGATACATAAATCCTTATAAAATACATTGTAGTTACAGTTTTACAATGCAACATATAAACACTGCTAAAAAAAAACAAAAAAAACACACGCTTTGGGGACTTATTTGTCCCGTTTAGCTGATAAAACCACCAGTGTGCATATTTCCACTAAGACAATTTGAGTTAAATTTACTAAACAGTTGTTCACGTTCTTAAACATCCAACATTTTGTCACTTACTGATGAAGAACTGATGACATGCAATTGGTTTTTTCTTGCTCCTCTTCTGAGTCACTGATTTGCAAAAGAAGAAAAGGATTTTGTCTCAAGTTCGAATTCACTTCTCAAATGTTGAGAATAGTGTGCTGACTAAAGCGCCGCAGGACAAGGTCAACGTCTGATTGACTGAACCGAGCCAAAGTAGAGGAAATTTAACCAAACAAATGATCAGGTCCAAACTGAGAGTAAGTGTAGTTTCATTGGTAGGTGCAAGAAAAATATGGTTGGATTTGGGAAAAAAAAGAAATTTCAAGCTGTTATTCATGACTCTAAAAACGAAAAGAAGATTATTCCTCAGCAGAGATGATATGAAGGGTGAGGCAAGGCCTTAATACTCTACTAAGCCGAAAATTAAACGTTTTAAGATGGATGTCAGCAAAACAATTTCAGTTTCACTTTTTGCAACTGGAAGAATGAACCTAAACAAAACATGTTTTACTTGCAGAAAGGGTTTTTACCCACTTTTACATGTGTAGGGCTCACGACCATTAATTAATTTCCTTTCATCCATTAAAAAAAAAAAAAAAAAAGTATTTTCAACTTGCAATATTAAAACAAAAACACATACAAATTAGCTTAGCTTGGTTTGTGTGGGTGTGCAGGGCAAGTTTTAACGTGGGCTTAATTGTAGCCCAAACCTTTTATCCTGCAGCTGTGGGTGGAGACGTTTGTGCTACCAGGCATTTTGAGACCTTTTCTAAATATCTCATATTTCCAGAAAGGACCCACATGAATTTGCAAGAAAATCTGTCTCAATAAAGCCTTTCTATTTAACTTGATCGTTTGTTGCTGTGCTGGTTTGTCAGAAGATGGATCCAGCTAAGAAAAAAAAATACAATGATCAAGTAACAGGCGTTAATAAACGTTTGAGCTTGAAGTATTACAATATAATAAAAAAAGTATTATAATTAACTCGCCCTTGCAGTTAATTAGCGACGTAAAAGCAAAGTGTAAAGTGAGAAGAAGGCAAAGTAACAGATGAAGACATAATCACTAAAGTAATAAATACAAATGAAAATTAAGGAGGCTTATTAAAAATTTATAGAAATAAATGATGAACAATGAATGTGTTTTAGTGTGTAGCTAAAAGAGGGAAAACAATTAATCAATAAAGACGTGTAGCTATTACCCGTCTCTTTCATAAATAGTCAGAAAAGAGACTAAATGAGAAGTTGACTAGTGAGTCTCAAAGAATATTGTGTGAATTCAGTTGTATTTAGTGAATTAGAGACAGTATTTTAGCAAATAATAGTTTTGCCACTTTCATGTAAAAAATCTAATGAAGCAAAATGTCCTTGTTGGTATTATGTCAATAAAATAAAAAAAATAATAATTACACTTATATATTCTTCATTTATTTTTAAAAAACCAAAAAATGGGTTTTGCACCACTGTGACCGACACATTATAGGATACAGTATGTAAAGCGTATATTACATACATTCATTATTTTTACCAACTGCAGTCGTATCACTATCGAGATAAAATTTTTGTCTGAATTGGAGTTCAAAAATTGGTGAACAAATGGGTTTTTGTCCCTGGACTCTATGAAACCTGGAGCATCGTCATATTTTTCACCAACTTCATTTAGTTTTGATTGAGCTTCTAAAGTTTTCCACACTGATAATCAGATCAATAAAAAGATTAAAACAACTGAAAATGTAATAAACACAGTTGGGGTGGGGGGTTGTACATTTCATAGTGCAAATGTTTCCGTTGCCAAAACCCAAAAATAAACTCAAAAGTCAGTGTCTCTGCTGTTAAATCTGACTCAGCATCTGCCATTACGCCACTATAACAGTTTAACAGCATATAAACAGACTTTTAATGAGATTGCACAAGTGACATATACAGCCACATAAATGGAAGCCAGTATAAAATTCAATCCCACCATGAGTTATTATGAACTCAAACATCCGCAGTCTATAAAGTCCATAAACATCCTAATCAGATGTGCAATTGCCTCACTTCGCTGCATGTCTTGTCAAATCCCTTAATGTAATTTTTTTTTTTCTTTAACTACTCGGCTCGGTCCACTCTGTTCCCCCCCCCCACTTCTCTTCATTTTTAATGCCGCTTGATTTTTTTCTTCTTTTCTTTTTCCTCTCTCCTTTCTTCCCTCGTCTGTGAGAGGAGCTACACGGTGGGAGTGTGTTGTCTGAGTGCCAGGGCAAAAAATAGACGGCAAATTACAGAGCCTTCTGAGAACACCCCACCATGCAGCATGACCTCAAAATAACACAGCCAGACATATAGTCCCATAGAAACGCCAAGTACACATTACGCCGTCCTACTTCTGGTTCTGCTCGCTTGACGTGACGGTCGCACAGAACCCTTTGCCAACCAGCAGTCCGACGCAGTGTTTGAATTTATGTGCCTCCGGAGGAAAGTCTGAGTCTCATTCACAGATGTTAGTGTGATTACAGCCTCGTCTTGGCGCACTGTTTCAGAAAAGCACACACCTAAAAGTAGTTACTGCTACGTATCGGTTCCTTTGCCAAGGTCAGACTTCGTCACTGCTATTTCCTTCAGAGCAACGACTGTTTTCCATCAGGAAAAAGATTTAAAGATGCGCTCCTCACTGTAAATTGTCACATGCGCTGCAATACCTCTTCAGTGTCCCCAAGTTTTGTCACATTCCAACCGCAAATCGCAATTGGGGCTTTTTGCAGTAAACCAACAGAAAGTGACATAACTGTGAAGTAGAACGATGACGCTGTACGTTTTTCAAAAAAAAGCGTAAAAAGCGTCTTGTGCATTTGTGTTCAGCCCCCTTTTACTCAGATAAACCATATAAAACCTAGCGTAACAAACTGGCTTCAAGATAATTCATTCCTAGTGTGTCCACCAGTGTACGACTGATTCCATTCAACAAGCCTTTATTTTTGTTTTGAAGGTTTGTTGAGGAATATCAGTGAACAAACACCATCATTATGACCAAGAGAGAAGGCTGACAGAGTGCCAGTGCAATTTCGGAGAAATCTAATTCAGGGCTAGGTGATAAAACAATATCCAGAGATTTGGACGTCTGACAGAGCACTATTTGAAAATGGAAAGCGTCAATCATAACATAACAGTAAAACCTACCAAGGCATTGCTGTTCATCTTAACTGAGAAAGGCCGGGAGGGAGAACATGAATCAGAGGAGCTGTCAAGAAACGAGCCACGGAGATCAGCAGAAGAAGGTGCTCCGGTCAGATTAAACCCGAATCAGACTTTGTGGAAGCGTTATGTTGTGGGAACTTGTTTCTTTGGAAATTGACAGCAAAACTTATCAGAGTTCAAGGGAAACTATGCGGATCTGAATTCAGAGGAGTCTTCACTTTCTAGGAGGGAACCAACTCTAAACGTAAACCATATCTACAATTATTCATGTGTTAGAACATTCCTGAGCTAAATACAAAAGACAAAAAAAGAAAAAAAAAGAAACATTTACTTACTACTGCTTTCTATTTGCTCACAGTTAACATGATTTGGGTTGATCTACTATATAAAAATCATTGCTGGTGATTGTAATGAGACTAAATTAATACCTTTTCCAAGACGCTGTATTTAAACCTCCGACAACGCTGATTTACAATGCAAGCGGTCAAAAAACCAGGAACCCAACAGGAGTGATGAATGAGCATCACAGGTTTTGTCACACTCACCTTGAGTGAGTCAAAACAGGCAATGACTCTGCCGTTTTCCACCTGACAGCTCTTGGCAGGGTGGGCGAACTTGCACTCATTGTCCGGCCGCGAACACGTTCCTCTTTGAAATTCCCGACACACCTCCAGCGTCAGCCACTTCGTGTCCCGGATCGGTGTCACATTCACCGCCATTTCAAACTGAAACAGGAAGGGGTCGATTGGGGGGAGCTAGCTGTCCAGCAAGCTTGCTGTTCTCTGGTAAAACCGGGGCAAACGATGAGAAGGGATAGGTTGAGAACATGAGAAAACAAAAAACCCAAAACAAAAAACAAAAACACAAAAAACACAGAGGTTGTGCTCCAAGGTTGTGATCTGAAAGAAGCCTGTTGGGGGGGCTCTCCTAACACCTGGGGTCCATCCCAGGAGTCTGTTTGTGGCTTAAACTGGAGTCCTTCAGAGCCTGTCAACTGGGGCTTGTGTCGCCGATGACCATACAGCGTTGTCTTGTAACCTCTCTCTTAATGCACACGTGTGCACGCACAACCCCGGTTCTCTCAATTTGCTCAGTTGTCAGCCGAACCGTCAGACGAGATGAACGGCACAACGCGGTATCGATCAGGCCTGGCCCATGATGACAGAACGCAGGGGCCGGCAGGGGGGAAAGCAGCTGGAGGAGAGGAGAGCCGGCGGAGACAACAGCAGTGAAACAATTTTCTTCAGCTAGCAGGAGCCGATAAAAGCTGTTTGCCTTCAATATTTGTCTGCTGAGAAGGTGCGGGGGGAGACGGAGCAGGGCCTTCACAGAGGAGGCTTGAGTGGCATGGATGGTGGAGAGAGCAGGATACGGGGGCGGAGGAGGAGGTGTCGTTTGCACAGAGACGGCCTTAGCGGATGGAGCTGGCAGTCATGGCAGCCCTGGTGCTTTTGGTGTGGCTCCAGCGGCTCCGGCGGACTTGGGCAGGCACGGGCGGCCTCAGAGGAGCCAGACGGCTAGGGGGGTCAGCACATGAAGGCACTTCTCTCTGCAGGAAAGCACAGGTCAGAGGTTAACACATACAGGACAGAGTCACGTATAAAGCTTCAGTCAGTGCATCCTCCTATACATTTTCCTCCGGTAATCAACCTTGTCCGCCGGCTCGGGGAAAAATCTAATCGGAAATTGTGAAGAGAGAGAATTTTAAGCATTTAAACTGAAGAAGAAAAACAAAAGAGAGATATGAGAAAATGAGCGAAGCGGGCAACCATATTTAGAACTCTGACTCAGAATCGAAGTTCATTACAAAACAGCTTTAATTTATGCGTAATGCACTTGAAACATTTATGCAATCGAGAGGAATCTTCAATTTCACTTATTAGCATTAATTACAATCCTAAAAACGACCCCGCTGTAATATTGTAATAGTTAATAATGTAATCATAGATGATAGTAATACCACACGGAGCGCAATTGAGCATGAAATGTAAAGATTAGTAAGTTGTAAGTAAGCCTGTCCCTGGTGAGACTGCAAATGGCCAGTCAGCTAGCCTGACGACTCCAGCAATGCTGCTGGCTGCAGGCCAAAAGAGAGACAGTGATTTGGACGGGATGAGGTCACCATGAAGGACAGAAGAAGAGACAGAGACGGACTACCTTCATATTCTCCCTGTTCACTATAAATGTCTTGCTAAAATTTTGAGTCTGTACGTAGCTGATTACATTAGTTTATTTTTTGGGTGAGGAGAAATCTTGCTCCTTTACCAAACATATGCACATACTACATTCAAATATATGCACAACCTGCTGAGGTTGAGATTAAAAGACAATCACCTTAGCTGTTTTATTTGTTTGCATAGCTAATAGCCATGTAGCTACAAAGCAGTCATTAAGCTGGGTTTTTATTTCTTTAACCCAAATGCTGGATTTATGCTGTAAGGGCACATGTTGGTTAGTTCCAAATGAACATTGAGTCAAAGATTTTGACCCAATGTTGGGTAGGAGGCCAAAACGAGCCTCGTTGTCCTTCACAGACCCACAGTTGGAAATACACACAAGCCCGATCAGACTTCACTGAAACCTGATTTTTTTTTTCTCTTTGTGTAAAATACTTCTGATGAGATGACATAAGTGTAGCAAACCCTGCAAGTAATCAACCTTGTAGCATAAGCAACATATTAATGTATTTGTGCTCTGTGTTTGACAGCTTGACAAAGCCAATGTTTAGTTTTTACGAGTTCTGGTGTTGGTGGAAAGCACAAACATTCAACAGCTGCAAAACACCAGATGAATAGTGATGAGTCGGACGGATGAACGCGTTTCATGGAACAAAATGCCGTGTTTTGTAAGTGATGCAAAACTGAGTGGAATGGAGGAAAAAAAAAACTTTTTCAATGTTCCAACTCTACATGAAGTTTAAAAAGAATAAAGCTTGGCACTTTCACTAATTTTGTTAAGCAAAAGCAGTGTTATATTCCTCCATGTCCCACAGTAGACAAGAGCATAAAAACAACTGAAAGTTACATTAAATGTCCATTAAGTGTCACTTTTGCATTATTGGGTAAATATTTGCGCTTTTAATGCAAAGTTCCATTAAAGTTTGCATTAAACGTGTCAATTGTGCATTAAAAATGTCACTATTTACCGAATGGCACTTCATGACAACAGTCATAAACATTCATGAAGCCTACTTTATGCCAGTCTCATGCACATCCCTTCTAATAAAGTGTTACCGAGAAAAAACAGTTTCAACGGTGGAAAAATGTGCAAACATGATCATACACTTAGCTTGCAAAGTTTTCATTCTCACATTAATAGCTATAACTTGGGTATGCTTTTTTAAAATCTAGAATATAGCAGTGGATTCTGGAAAAACAAGCAACTTAAACCCAAAATAACTCAATTTGTAAGAACATCCAAATAAATGCAAGTGACTGGAAGCAGCAGCAGTGTTAAATGAGTAGGTCATGACCTTTGACCAACAATAACTCCTACTTTCTCCAGTGGGTAATTTTACAAACAAGAACAGCTTAACCAGCCAAGATGTACACAGAGTCAAACTCTCCCATACAACACTATGGAATCCATTCATTTGTACATTACCAAAAATAATTTAAATGGGTGTACATGAATTGTTTACTTAAATGATGAATGCTTCCTGGCTTACTTAGTTTGCTCATATTTCCAAAGAAGATGAATTAAATTTAGAATTAAATTCAGCCCTTCTGTATGCCACCAGACAAAGTCAACTCGAAACTTAGCAGTAGAATAGAGAAGCAGAAAGAAATGGTGAACTAACAGTTAAAAAAAAATGTTAAAAAAAAATGCACCCAAGGCTCCCACCACAGCCCTGCTCTTGCTTTTCCTGAGGTCATGCATTTAAGCAGAGAGGAAATGTGAGATCAGAGCAGAAGCCCACAGAATATCCAGTAGCAGTCTCATGCACTGAAGCAAAAGAGAAAATAGTCCGTTCAAAATAAGTGACGGGTTTAAACAGCTGGAAAATTTTCACAAATTTCATTAGACAAACTTATCCTTGTGTCTTAGGGGCGTTGGATGTTAGTTTTTTTGTTGTTTTTTTTTTCTCAAAGGAGTTCTGTTTTCTTTGGACGCTCAGAAGCTCTTGTGCAATGCGGTGCTGAAAACAGCTACATCAAACTGCAGCCAATTCAATAAACTGGGCTCCACCTCTGTGTGTTATTAGCGGTTGTTCAACATGGAGGACTGAATGAGGTTCACTCCAAAATAGAAAATGGGAACAAAGTCATATCAGATGTGAAAAATGACTTCAACATCGAGGGAAATATATAAATAAAGGCTCAGTCAATAAGCATCTTAGCGTCTGTGAATAATGCATGTGGTCATTTCCCATAGCCAGAGGCTAAATATATTAATACACCTGCAGATCCACTAGCCGAGGTAATAAGGTGGGGTTAACGCTGAGCTCAAGGGAGATGTAGATCATATGCAACAGTAATTGCACCATTGCCCTTAAATTGTGCACTTTAACATGTAGAAGAATTCAGTAAAACACTAGCAAAGTTTTTCTCTTTAACATTTTGTTTTTGATTTACTGAAATACAACCACAAAACTAAATTTAATTTACTGGAATTTGAAGTGACAGATCAACAATCGTACCACACTGAAGTGGAAAGAAACACGTGATGGCGGTTTAAGGTGAACGCACCTCCACCACCTCCAGCTGTTTTGGAGTTTATCTCACAAAAATCCAAATAGAATTGTGTAACGTGATAAAATGTGACAAAGCTTAAGGGGTGTGAATATAAA
>NW_006800136.1:663361-678015 GCF_000485575.1 Poecilia formosa
ACCTCATTATAAGAACAGAGTGTAACGCCAAGAGTGCCACAGAGGTTCAGGTAATCATCCCTCAGTTGAAGAAAGTTGTCTGATCTTCAGCTCATCTGTCAACGCTAGCCTCGAGTGACTGCAGCGAACCCAAACACACACACGCAGACCCACGTGTGTCAGAGATGGAGACTAATTTCTGAATTTAAAGCATTACTTTCCTAATTTTTCTCCAGTGTTTTCGCCTGCGGTAAACAAGCCGGGGCGAAATGTAAACACGTTGATACAGATTCTGTCTCCGCGCTTCCTGTTGCTGACCGTGACCTTTGCGCAGGGATCAGTTTGCACACACTCACAGCAGATGACATGGCATAAATTACAGCAGAGGTTTATCAACCCCCGTCTAATAAACACTTTTCTGAGATGTAAACACTCTCGGGGCTAATCATCATTATCTCTTGTTCAAAATGTTAGAAATGCATACAATGTGAAAGCAAATATTGTACGGCAAATTTTGCTGAACCATACACAGTTCAGTCTGAAGTTTATAGTGGATACAACAAACATGTTAGTGAAGGTGAATTGGTCAAATGAGACGTCACTTTATTAACTACAAACAAAAATCACATGAGTGGAGGAACGTTAACATTGCAAATAACCTTTAACTTATCAGGGAAATGGTGGTGGCAGCATCATGAGAAGATGTGCAGAGTTGTTGAGAAGATAGATTGAGCTGAACACTCTTGGAGGAAAACCAAAGGTTGCTATGAATTAAAATACTTATATGTGTTTAGAAAGGCCTAGTCAAAGTCCACACCTAAATCCAATTGAGATTCTGTGCCAAGAATCGAAAATCGAGTTGGCACCTCAAAAGATTTACAGCTAAAATTGCGGTGTCAGATTGTTTCATTAAGTGTTAAATACACAACTTTTCCAATTTTTGTTCGTCAAAATTTGAAAAACCGTGAGAATTTTCCCACCGCTAACAATTATGCAGTTCTGTGTTGGTGGGTTGCGTGAAATTCAGATAAAAAAAACAGTAAAGTTTGAAGTTATAGCATGAAAAGGTTTAAGAGAGACGGATAAGAAATTCCACATACATAGTTTGTCACTTCACTTTAAGAAAGTTTAAGACCCTTGAAATCGAGATGGAATATTATGAACTCTGCATCTCTATTTTTATCTTTTCACTGCAGGACTGCAGCATCCTGACCCCACACATTGGCATCGTTTCTGCTCTATTTTTAAATTAATTCACATTGTCTGGCCAAGAAAACAGCATTGTAATTGAATGAATGTGAAGCACAAGTATGGAATAAATGTTTGGATTTGTTCAAACAAATCCAAACAAATTTTGCGAGCAAAAATACAAAGCCAAAAAAAAAAAAAAAGACTAGAGGCCATTTAATTGACCGGTGATACTGGATGTCCTGGAATCCAGTGACAATTTGACATGAAAGGAACATAAATGATTAAAAACAACAAAAAAAAAACACAGTTCTATGAAAATTAAGTTTAAAGAAGTGATTTCAAATAATTAAATGAACAAAAAATAAAAACAAAGTTACAATTAACAGGACTTAAGCTTTTGCATTAAAGCCATGCTTTCTGTGGTTTTTGCTTGAGGTAGCTGCAAATCCTGAAATTAATGTGCACAGTTTGGCACCAATCATGTGGAATTCCACAGTTAACTGAAGCCACATTTGGCTCTTCGTGCACGAGAGCAATGTGCAAAGGAAGAATGAAAGGAAAACGTAGCAAACAGAAGCCAGAGATCTGAAGAGCCTATTCACCTTGAATAACTCCCTTTGGAGAGAAAAAAAAACAAAACAAAAAGCCCTAACAGGAAAACAAGAAAGGTTTCGGGAAGAGGTTAAGAAAGTTTGATGATCTTTGACACAGAGAGCGAAACAGAGGCGTGACGGCGAATGAGAAGATGAATTTGATTTAAAACAAAAGATTCCCAAGAGTCACTGCGTCAACTATCGTCTGTTTGAATGTCCTGGGAATTGGTGTGCGGCAATCAAAAGGGTTGGAAATATGATATTCCAGACATTTCCTGTCACGTTTTTTTTCTTTTTTCTTATTTTGCCACATGTTGGTACATCTAAAAAAGAAATAAAAAAAAAGCAACACACACACACACGTCAACACAAGAAAGAATATTGAACCACAAGAGAATAACTGAATTTTCGTCAGTGACGACAGAGCATCTACAGAACGTAGATGTCAGGTCACTGACACTCAGCTTGCATTGCTTTGTGACACACATATATGTGTATTGCATCTCTATGTTGTTTTGCTCGTGCTACAAAAGTTGCATGTGATTTCATGCGCTCATATGTGCATGCATTTTATAGGACGTTGTAAATTATTGTTTGTCAGACGTCTTTTTGGGGGGGGCTGATTGCACAGCTTGATTCTGATTGGCTTAGATGCCCTTTAACTTCTATGGAGACACACTGTGTTAAAGATATCTGCAACAAAATGATGGCAGCATGTAGCTGAATTATTGCCTGCTTTAAAACAGACTCATAAAAATGTTATCTAGGGTTGAGTTCAGATATTCATGACCTCACAGTGTCAGAGTTTAGGAGGTGGACTTTTTGAAAAGAGGAGGAGAAAACCAAAACACGAAAAAGAGAAAGTAGAGATGGAACAAGGGCAGAATATTCAGCAAAATGAGAGGCTAAAGGACGCTGACTGCAGCAGCTGGACGCTTCGTATTACATTGCATCGCCAGCTGACGAGGATATCGTCTGTAAACGACCTGCGCTGACCTTTGGGTGGGGAGAAGCATTGAGGAAAACTTAGATAGGGGAGTGGAGCCTAAGAGAGAGGTAGAACTACCAGACTGACAGTGATGGGACACAAACAAGAGGAGTTAGTGGTGAGAGACAGGGGCTGGTCTCAGGTTGAGAGGCGTAGGTAGAAAAACCGTTTTTATCATCCACGGATGATAAACACACACACATATATCGCTACATGTTCCACGTCTTTTTCTCTGCATCCCTTATAGTTCTAGTTCCGCCCTTGGGCACAAACCAGTAGAAATAAGAGTGGAAAGCAGTAAGGAGAAGAGTCGATTCCTTATTTCAGTGGACTGCTGCTGCTTCTGTTCTACCATCTTGATACGTTTTATCACAGTTTATCTCTTTTGATTTCCCCGCTTTCCGTTTTTTTTTTTTTTTTAGTTTTTTTTTCTCTATTCAGCTATTTCTTCCCATCAAAAACTGTTTCAACGTCTCCCCGGTCGCACCAGTCGTATGGTATGACATAAACAAGTCGGTGAACGTGAGCCCTCTTTTTAAAAGTACTCGTCCTCGCTTTATTTACCTACACCGCCTCGCCCTTCCCTCTACCTCTCCTTCACGCTGTCTCTAGACCGTTTCTTGTTCACACAGCACCTTATGCTGCAGTATCACCGTAAAGTGCTGCAAGGTCATCATCGCTACAGCAACTGAGTCAACCGCGCTCAAAGCAAGGACGAAGCGGTTAATGGTGTCAGGTCCAGCCTCATGTCATGGCCATATGGTCAGAACGGCAGAAAGACGTTGTCTTTAAACGACGTTGCGCCATCAATGCAGCCTCTGCTGAGTCTGTAGCAACAAGCTTAGATGTCGCAGCAGCAATGGGTTGAGGTTAAGGTGCAATGTTGAAATGTTGAAATGTTGAAATGTGTTATTTTAAAATTTAGTAGAAAAGTAACCTCAGATTCTATAAACTATGCAAATAAATAAGTAGTTGGTTACAGACATCCATCAAAGTTACTATGATAATCATCTTCCACTATTAAAAGGTGCAAAACTAATAAAAATGTCAATTAGTTAAAGACTTGTTTAAATTCCTTCAGATATTCTGTTCCATCATCCTCGACCAAAACAGCTATTTAAAACATTTGTCTTAAACTACTTTTTATTTGGCATGAAAGGGATGATTTGGACTCCTTAAAGTTAGATTTTGGGAATTTATTGGTAATTGTTTTCCTACATATCAACATGAGCTTGATGATTATTAAGCTCGTGGGTAACAAGCTGGTCAGATGAGCATTGTTTGTTTTCACGGACTTTAGCCATTTGTAACAACTCCAACAAAAGATGGCAATATCAATGGATTATAATGCGACATGATTAAATTTGTCTAATGCATGTTTAAATTAAATTAAATTCAATTTAAATTAAATTTAAATTAATTCCAGTTTAAATGCATAAAATCCACTTCGATCCCAGGCATAGACAAAGTCAAATGTAGTTGAAAATCCAAATTGTTGAAAAGTTATTTGTGCGAGAAAGCCCGGCTGATTACATTAACTTGAATTTGCAGCAATCCCTCCTTTTGAACAAGCACATATATATTTTATTTTGAATAATTCAGGTTGGCCGCTCTTTATTCGTATTTGCTCAAGTGTGTTCAGTTAATGAAAGAAAAATGTTAAAAGCAAAAGCCTGCTCGGCCGCCCTTTTGAAATGAGGTAAGTTAATCACAAACAATAGACATCTTTATTCCTCCTTTCACTTTCTGAACACATTTTCTCCTTGCTTAGACAGAGGACAAAACCATCTCCTCTATATATTTCCAATTAAAATTTGGCAAAGGGCCATGATTCCAAAAAATACCTTAGACTTTAGAAGGATTTATGAGCAACACCGCAGAGCATGGATTCATTACTTTTCTTCTACCAATCAATCGCCACACAAGCAAGTAAGAATGCAGAACATACAGTATCTGCCCAACCTCTTTAAAACGTGGTACTGACATTTTACAAAATATTCTTGAAGCTCTTTTATTTACTTCATCTTACTCACTAAAGTATGCCACAAAGACATATTGACTGAACGAAGTGACGGATCTGCATCAATTTCAGAAGAAATGCACCAAAAGCATGCATGAAAGAAACCAGGGTGTTGCTGTTCAAGACCTAACCATGTGCACAAGTGCCCCGCCATTTCTCGCGTGCTCTCTCGACGCATAGCTTTCCCTCGCTCTCACACAAACGCACACATAAACAAACTCAATCTATGCCTCGCTCCTTCAGCGATAAGACAAACAGAGGGGAGGACAGACGACAAGTGCAGCCAAGTGGCACGTGCGCAATCTGTTGTCTGCACCGTGATATCAACGCAACTGCTTAAAGAGCCCTGTGTGCAAACATAAAAGAAGGAGCATTTACGTGTGAGTTAGACAAGAGACGCACGAATGCGCAGTCTTGGTGTGTGCTGCGCAGAAAAGGTAATGAAATGATTTGCGTGCGATGCATATACGGATATTGTTGTGCAGGGGCCATATTCTGCAGTATGGCTTGTGATGCCACCGAGGTGTAATGCAGCGCCAGCGGAGGGTGTCACTGAGTTCATGGACATAAACCAAGCCACCGCCAGACTAGTCTGCTCCTCTCAGGAATAGCAATGGCCGAGGTGTGCGTGCGTGTGTGCCTGCATGTGTGTGAGTATTTGTGAGTGTTTTTTAAAAAAAGAGTGTGGGTGGGAAGATTGAAAAAGATTGGAAAACAGCTAAAAGAAGAGGAGGATTCACAGGGGCTGGAAGACAGATCGATGGACAGACAGGCAGTCTCTCGAGAAAAGACAGTGAGTGATAGATGTCCAGGGGACATAGAAACATCTCAGGCAACAGGGAGAGAAAAAAAAAACACCCACTTTAGAAAAAAAAAAGAAAAAATCCTTCTAGTTTGATTTCACCACATCGGCATGTGGCATTTCAAGCACATAGGCCGTTATTACTCATGAAAAATTGCAAACAGCAACTCGCACACACACATACGCGCACACACACACGCATTCTCTTCTGCACAGAGGCATGCAGAAAGCCCTTTTAAGGTTAGTTCTGTCACTCCTACTCTGACACTAAAGCACATGTCAACCTGGATAGACGTGCAGCCATGAATAAGGGAGACGTGTAAACAACGAGAAGGCAGACAGTGACAGGCAGATGGACGGACAGGTAGACTGGTGCGAAGGCACAAGTGGCATGGCCTGTGAAAAAAAAAAAAAAAAAAAAAAACTGAGCGTAGATATTCGTTGAATAATGAGATAGGAGCCCAAACAGACAAGAGGGAAACGGAGAGGTTTCAGAGAGAGAGGGAACATAAATCGAGACAGAAATATTTCATAAGCGATCGGGGAGATGAAAATCTCTGGCAGGGTATGGATCACGAAAAGCGAGACGATTGCTGAAAGATGCTAAACGGCTGAAATACTTTTAGCCATTAAGATCAATAAATAGAATATATTTTAGAAGATCTTTTTTTTTAAATGGTGGGAATTTTTCACATTCTGAAGTCTGGAATTTTAGATCTAATCAGGAAATACCAAAGAAGTGGATGTTCCCTGAAAGAAAACATCTCCAGCTTTCCAAAATCCCTCTTACTCTCTCTCTCTCTCTCTCTCTCTCTCACTCACTCACGCACACGCACACACACACACGCACGCACGCACGCACGCACACACACACACACACACACACACGAACGGAGCGGCACAAAATCTCTTTTCTCATCATCAGAAAAGGCATCGGGCACAACGGGGGGATAATCTGTACTCTTCAGTCGTCTATGACCAATGATTCAGTTTGACACCTTAATCTGTGGAAATCACAGAGGACTCCTCCATGGAGCCAACTGTATTTACTACAGATTACATCTTCCACTGGTGTGCATTAGTCCAGTGACAGCTTTGCAGACTGCAGGGAAAACAGCAATCACATGCCACTGACAAACTCCTCGTGATTTTTGCCACTCAGTGAATGGCCTTGCGGGACTCCCCCCAGAGCCCATCAGCGGTGCGAGTGGCTGTCAATCCGCTGCTTTAAAGCGCCATGTGGAACTCCCGCTTTCAGAGACATTCTCCTAATGTGACCTTTGTCAGTGAATCCTCCCTGTTTTCTTTACCCTTGATAACAGATGAACTTAAATCAGGCCAGAAAATGCGCTCATTTAATGGCACATGTGAACTAGTTTCCGTCACTCAAGCAAACGCTAGAGACAGCAGGGAATTTGTGTTGCTTTTCTTCAATGGGACAGGTAAGATAATGATACTAGAAGGAAGAAGAAATGTGCCGTACCTAGCCGCTAACAGGTCTCTTTTTAGAATGGATGTTGTTGTTAAAAGTCGACAAAATGTTAGCTATTTACGGTATTAGTAAGGTCTTCTAAAATAAAGTCAGATGAAGCACAAATATGTGGGAAACTATCTGTGCCAAACTAACTACTATTCCAAGACATCAGTAGATAAAAGAACGGCTCAAGAGAGTGTCGCAAAGTTGTCTGCTCCGCGTCTTCTTCAGATCTTTTCATGTCCGTTTCCGTCAGCGGTTCTTGGTGCAGCACCACCGCAGGCGAAAGGCAAGAGCAACAAGTTTTTCAAAGGGTTTTGTTCATTTGACACAGTGCAGCGTGAAAGTGAACCGCACTAGCTGAAAATGTAGCAAATCTTTCAATTTTGGTCCCCAGTTGAACCGAGTCTACCGCACCGTCAGGCGTGAAAACATGCTCGGTGTCTTTTTGCTCTTGCTACCCTATACTCTAATGACCTTGTGGCTCTCTGTACCCTGATCTGCAGAGAAGAATTTTCTTTTTTTTGGCCAGACAGAGAGAGAGAGAGACAGAGAGACGCTGAATGAACCATAATGAACCCCTAAGACAAAGAATCAGACAGAAAGCTGCAGAGAGAGAGAGAAAGAGAGAGCAACAAAGGCAAGGATTTGTGAGAATGCAAAACTGTGAAACAGAAAGAGAGGTGTTGAGATCAGAGGCTGAGAAGGATGTGTACACAATAACAACGGACATGGCACCGATGAAAAGCAGAGTGTAACGAATCGGTTCGAAAAGCACAACGTGGAGCCGCACAAATAAATGCTGCAAAAATTATTTGGACAGAAAGAAGACTTATTGCGCTTCCAGCGACGTGCATATTAGTGGGTGGACCACCCACATGTCTTCATGATTTCTTCTTTTACAAATGGAAGTTCAGTTTTCAGATTCGGTGTTTGATTTCTGTAACATCGGAGCTGCACACTTAGAAGTTCTTCCCTCACAACATAAGAATCTGTGGCTCTAAGCAATGAAGCTTTTACCTCGCCAGCCTGTTGATCCAGACCGTTCGAGTTTCAAAAGCAAGCTTAGCAACTGGCAAACAGCACTGGTATTGCATTTGGTAAATAAGATGAACCGGGCCTTTGTTTCAGTTTGCATGAAAGCAAGACACAAAACATCACAGGCAACAGGATCATAGGTGGCAAAAGTGAATGAAAATATCAGCGGATATTAAGAAATCTTAAAGATTAGATAAATAAACTGTTTATTTTTCCCCCAGAATAGAAACTGGAAATAAAATACATTCCTTATTTAGGTCTGCTCTCTCTTCTTCCTCATGAATGAGAAAGTTCACATCTTCTTACATTTCCAGTTCAATATAAATGGCAGAACAGCACCCTCCATATACACACACACACACACACACACACACACACATATATATATATATATATATATATATATATATATATATATATATATATATATTCATTCATATAATAAAACTGTGTAAAATTTTACACAATTTCCAAATAAAGGTTTAGAGAAAAGATCAATCAATCAAGTTCATTTGTAATAGCACATTTCGGCAACAAGACAGTGCTTTTCATCATAAAAACATAAAATTAGAAATATCACATAGTCGACAATTGTGAAAATTAGCATCAGGTGTAGCATTTCGTCAAGTGCCATCATTAAAATCAACTTTTGATTTGAGTAAATTCATTCAATAAGGGTAAAAAATGAGTTAGTTCACAGCCAAAACCAAAAAAAAATTTTGGTTCGCTTTTTCAAACACAATTTGTCCAAACATATTTTTGTTTCCTACTGGAAGCAATCTTATTATTTTGGAGCGGTAAAGCCAGAGTTCTGACTTGAACCTGATGAAGAATTTTTGACAAAAACTAAAGGTTATTAATGTCAGTTCAAGTTACCAACATTAAAATAATCGGTCAGTAAATGAAAGAAGGGCTTGGTTGATGCACATTTTCAACAAGACGTCCCAAAAAGAAACGTGATTGCTTATCTTTTGAGAGAAACAAACTTATTGGTTGAATAAAGATAATTCAAGCAATAATTAGGAATTTTAAAACAACTGAAATAAGGACCAACCAAAATGGCAAACAGGTAAAGAAAATCTCAGCTGTTAGATTACACACCTGCAATAAAAGATAAATGTAATTTAGCTTCTTTTTTTTCTACCAGAGGGGCCAACTAATGATGTCTAACAATAGATTTGTAGCACACCCGACCTCTGAACAGCATCTGGGAGGGGCCAGTTCACAAAACAAGATGCACCTTTTCTACAGCCATGATGTCCTTGCCCCACATCCTCTGCCTGTTTCTCAATAAAGTTACAATTGTACATCATCTGTAAAAGGGAGCTTTGTCATTTTATAACTTTACTTCCCTAAAAGGAGAAACACCAAATCCTTTTTTTTTTCCTTTTCTTGTTATTTTACATTTTTAACTGGTTGGTTTATGCTTCCTTGGGAGCAAATCTGCAACTTTTCTTTGGTCCTTTTGATCCCTGTAGGGTTTGCTTGCATGTAGGGTTTGCTTGCATGTCAGAGTATAACAGACGGCCAGAATGACGCTAGATTTTTGAATCATTTCCTGAGTGCAGTCTGAAGTCTAAAGCAGCAATCGTCTTGCTGGTAAGTTGGAGTAATGCAGTGAAAATGAAACTGTGCTTTTTTTTTTCATTCATTCCTCCATGCAAAAGGATTTAATACAATTTGCAACAAACGCACAAATCAAAGTGTTTTCTTCAGAAACTCATGCTAATCTCTGCAGTTTTTTTTTTTTTTAAACTGAGTTATTGTTTGTCAGCTCAGGTCTTTGCCCCGTTAAAACTGCTCAAGTCCAACTAACACTGATTTTGGCTGTGAACTAGTTCATTCAGACGCATCCCTTAGCATCCAGATCGCGAATAAAAGATACGAAAGGACAGGATGAATAATAATAATAAAAAAACAACATAATTGACATAGAGCTTTGTTTCTAAGTAAGCACATAACCTCAGACACATAAACCCAGTAAACAGTAAAGACTTACTGCCTCTCTGCACGGACTCATCTGACTGCTGCTGAGGGGAGAACGGGAAGCGAAAACCTCATGCTTGCTTCGCGGCAGTCCTCTCTCTTTCACTCCCTCTGTTACTCGCCCCTCTCTCCTCCTTCTCTTCTTTCCCTTCACTTTCACCCTCCCCTGCCTCTCTTCCTTCATACCTTCTCCTCCTCCTCCTTCTTTTCCTCCCTCCCTCGCTCCCTCTCTTGGCAGAGCCTTACTGTATTCAGCAACACCAGTCTCCATATAAGGCGGCCCCGCTAAACATGTCGCACATAATTTATCCACGGCAGGCAGCAAGTTCACCTTTCACAGCTCACACTTGGACCGCATGAGAGAGAGAGAGAGAGAGAGAGAGAGAGAGAGAGAGAGAGAGAGAGAGGACGGAGTGTTGTAGTCCAACTTCAGCTGCGTTCCACAAAATTTCACACTCGGTAAAGGTGCGCGCGCAACTGTTTTGAGTGCGCGCGTGTGTTAACAAATGCTAACAGCCAGACCGTGAAAACGCTACCTGGAGACCAGTACGCGGCTCACCTACCTACATCGTTTCCCCGCCTCTTTGCATCCCTGCCCGCCTGTGAATCTTTGCAGATGCTGTGAAAAGCTGTGTCCACCTACAAGCCCACTTTTTCCTCAAGCTCTTGTCTGCGCTGCCGCCTTTAAAATCTGACTGACAGGGATAAAAAAAAAATCATAATAATAAAAATAATAAAAAGAAAGAAAAATAACCCTTCAAGAAATAAGTTGTTTTTTTTAAGAGGATTTAAACGTCTTTGTTTTGTGACCGAAACGGGAAACGGCAGCAAGAAAAGGTTGAGGTGAAATAAAGTGTCAACAAACGAGATCCCCGCAGAGTGCTTCCTGGTTGTGAGCATCAGCGCAACTCTCTGTGATGATGGCTCAGTTTCTGCGCTATCAAAAAAAAAAGAACCCTGCTGACCTCTCCTCCGCCTCTTTCTTCCTAACACACTCACAGAGAAACAAGAAAAAAAAAAAACAAAATAAAACACCATCCAGACAGCAGTTGCAAAACTGATGAAAACAAAAAGCGGTGAGTTACAGAAAAAGACAGATTGGGAGGAAGGGAAAAAAAATAATAGCAACTCTTTGAGTAGTGGTTCTGGCTGGTATTTTCCTGCCTCCTCCACAGCTTCAGTCCACTCACAGGACAGCAAGAGTCACAGCTCTGTTGCCATGGCGTCTAACTCCATCAAACGCTACGTCAGGTGCGTGTGTTATGTGTGCGAGCATCTGTGACCGTGCCGGCGGTTTTTTTTTTTTCTTCTTTTTTTGCTCATCAAAGTGTGTGTGTGCGTGTATGTGTGTATACGAGCTGCATGCAGGTGGGTGTTGCCAAGTGATTCAGAGCCACATCACCGGTTGCAATATATCAGGTTTGTTTGGGATTTATCACCGCACTGGCTTTTGTGTGTACGAGTTTGTATGCGAGAGTGGAAGAGTAAGGTGTTGATTGAACAGCAGCCTGCAGTCTGCTCTCAAAAGCACCTATGATGAATCTCTGCGCTGCTCAACGTGTTAATGTTTAGCTCCAGCTACTATAAATATTTATCAGCTCCTCATAGAGCCAGAGCAACTCACCGTGGGGCCCCAGCTTGTGTGGAAATTTTGATTTTCGCCCCGCATTGTCTTGTGCCCTAAAAAGGTCCTGCAGCTGCTTTGCAGGATTATGCTGAACTTTTAACAGGTTCAAAAATGTATGTCATCGTTGTTGTTGTTGTTTGTGTTTGTAGGAACGAAACAAATTCTAAAATATACATATATCTATACCAGCAATAATATTCAGAGAGAAGCTACAGAATTTATTATAGTTAATTTATTGTCAGTGACCGTGGAGTAAAGATATCAGCGATTGATGCACATTAGAGAAGGCGCCGGGCCAATGTTACAATATATTATAAAAACACAAAGTTAATAAAGTATATTAAACCTTTAATTGTGGCTAATCACATTTAGAGCCAGCCCAAAGCATAAGCAAACAAAGCAGCTGCTTGGGCTCCCCTGAGAGTGGGTGGCCTCTCGCTTGGACTATAGATGCTAAAACTTTACATCTGTGTTTAAATTTATTGAGAGCAACACAGCTTTTAGACTTCAAATATTTCTGGAGAGTAAAATTATTTCCATTTTGATTAAAACTTAAAAAGAATATGCTAGTAAAAACCATGCTAAATAGAATATAACAGATATTTATGATAAGTCATAATTTACTGTTGATGGACTGATGGTGTTTGTAATGCACACTGTGATCGGTGGCAACTGCCAGAGCTCATGCTGTAACCAGGGTTAAAAACAGAGTGAACACACAACTTATTTACTATTTATTTATCAAATGATGTAAGGTCGGTAAGTCGAATTTCAGTCTGACTCTGTAAAACTAAATCTATCGAAAATGTTTTGCATATTTAGGGCGTTTAATGTTAAAAGCGAATCCTTTCATTTGACCTTTCCAGATTTATAAAGACATAAAACTGTTTAGTAGCCTCCTTTCAGCCAGCTGACCAGCAGTGTGCAGCAACAGGTGGTTGAAGGGCCAAGGTGTGTTACTTTGGTTCACTCTGACACTTTCACTGGCATCTCAAAGGATTTCAAACTGTAGAACAATGTGACTGAAAAAGTTGATCAGCCCCAAATTTTGTTCAACAATCAGAAACTTCCACAAGAATCAAAATTAGTTACTGTTTTTCCTTTTTGTTTAATTCTAAAGCACATAATGCGACTTCACAAATAAAATACGGTTCGATAGTAACTCAATCTCTGCTCTGCTTTTACCAAGCCCAAAGAAAAGTCTCATTTTGTTGTCTCAAGAACAACTTTTTACCTAATTTACAAAAAATAAACAAATCTTAAACATAGATACACCAAAAAGTCAAAAAAACAAAAAACAAACTCAGCTTCACATCCAGTGCTTACATTAACAGCTTTCACTCACTTCACCGGACAAAATGACTTTGGCAGGAACCAGAGAGTGCTTCGTAACACTGTGCAGACTTCATTCTCCTGAGAAATATTGCTGAGTTTTAATAATACAAATTCTCATTACACCTACGCTAATTAGCATTACCTTCCACACCAAACTGCAGCACACCAACCGGAGTTTTATATCCTCTTGGATTGGCTGCATTTGTCATTTTGCTCCCTCTAAAACAATGCAGAAAGATGCACTTTTTTTTTTCTTTTTTATGCAACAATCGTAACGTGTAAAAAATAAGGACGGTTATCCGTGGTCATGCCAACATGAATTGATATTATTTGTGCTTTAAAATGTGTAGTTGGGGCCTGCCCATAGCAATGCATAGGGAGAGCAGTGACTGACCTGCGAAGCAGGCACCTATTGTTAAATAATAGTACTCTCCCAGTGACAGGTTTTTAAGTCTAAAGCGAGAGACACAGTAATAAGGCGCCGAGGCACAGTGAGAGGTTTTGGACTTGCAGATAATTGCTGCAATTGCAGATAATTTAATGCGCACTAAGGTTCCCCCTCACTGCTCCGCTGATGTCTGTGTAAGAAACCGAGGACTTTCTCTCATTTACACGAGTTGGTGGCCCCCGTTCTGCTCATAGCAAAACAAAAGACATGGACTCTTGAACATATGTCCCCTGTGTTCCACACCATTAAAGACAGGCACGAGGGGGAGGGAGGAACAAAAAAGAAAAAAAGGTTTGAAAAAGAACAAAGTCGGGGCTAGTTTGGACAACGAAATCTGGTTCCATATATCATCCCTGATCTTCTCTGCTAAGCAAAGCCAGAGTTCGACTGAAGAGGAGAAGAAGTTCCACCAAGGGAGTTTTACAAATCGCACGGCTTGGAAAGTTCCTTCAGGGAATCCTGGTGTGATTCTGACAGCTTTTTAACATTCGCATCAGGCCAACGCTCTGTTCCTGAGTTTCTAATAATATGATCGTGTAGGCTGCCTGTGTCTGCAACGTGTGCCGAAATCGAAGGTATTCTGCAGTTTTACTTTGTGAGCGTAGTTGGGAATCGTGGCGTCTGTCCATAGGCTAACCCCCAAGCTAAGCCCCAGCAGCAAAACGATTCAAAAACATTCTAAATTCATCTCTGCATCTTATCACTTAGAAATAATTGGCATGAATATTGTTTACCGGAGGAGTGCTGGACCATCAAGATTGTGTTCGATCGACCGCGTTTGCATTTCCTTAACTTTCATCAGCAGATAAGTTAACTTGTGTTTTCTAACAATGTTTGGTTCAGAAACATAAATGGCTTCCTTCACCTTCTTTGGTAAACGGTATGTGTAAAGAGGCTTGTGACATAAACAATATTTATCATTCTTTGCAGCAGCGTAAACAAACAGGGAACATTCTAGAAAAATACAAACTTTATAGTGAACAAATATTTGGTTTCCAGAATAGTTCCTTTAAAAAAAATAAAAATATAATCTGTCTTTGAAATGAACTGGCATCATTCACCCAATGACATGAACCCTCATATGATGGATGGATGGATGGATGGATGGATGGATGGATGGATGGATGGATGGATGGATGGATGGATGGATGGATGGATGGATGGATGGATGGA
>NW_006800136.1:678389-683760 GCF_000485575.1 Poecilia formosa
TACAGTCCGAGCAAAAACTGATGAGTTAAGACTAAATCTTTGGCAAACAAGACCGAACAAAAGCCCGTGTTTACTTTGCCGCCATGCACTGTGGGGTAAATGGTGGCAGAGTTGAAAAAAAAATCCAAAGATAACTAATTATAGAACGTCAGCAAATCGTTCATAGTGTGCCAACATGGAAACTGTGAAATCAAATTGAATTCAATATCCAATGTATTTACGCTAAGAAGTGTTTTTGTTTAAAATTAAAATAGTTGCCGCCAAAACAAATGGCATCCCTATGAATTCTTACAAAATAAATGAGTGTCATATCTTTACTGCAACCATTTATAGTCTTGTTTACTTGAGGTGCTAATAAGTTTAGAAGGAGTTGTACATTAGGATGACTGGTTAGTTACCTATGAATATGTATTTCTGAACAACCAAGAATTTAGAATCAGTTGTAACATCAGAAAACATCTGGTAGCTAATTTTATCAGCTGAAAAAACTCAGACAGTGGATGGAATCTCTTCTTCAGATAAAAAAAAAAAAATCAAAAAAATTAAAAAGCAGTTCCTCCATTTTAATTTGTGGCAAGCGGATTTCTGCCGGTAAATTACATAAAGAAGTTATGCTGTCTGTGCTAGACGAGGAAATAATAATTCAAATGATTTCTTTTGTTTGATTTGAACAAGAAATGCTTTCTAAAACCAGAAACATTTCTAGACACAAAGGGCTTTTGTCTACTAAAGTGCTTCCCATAGGTGCATGAATCAGTCTGGTGCAACATTCAAGGTGAAAACAAATATCGCAAAGCTTCAACATGAAACACACCAAATGCAAATCTATTAAAAAAAATCAGAATACTTAGAGGCGTGTCACTTTTAAGAGAATATTTAATTGGAGTAAATCTGTAATTTAAGAATCATCGGTTTAATTTCCGACTAATCCCGCTTTTAATTTTCTGCTGAGTCTCCTCATTACAGTGTCAAAGCACATTTTTATGACACCGTCCCACAGGGGAGGAGACCAGAAATTTCTCATTTGGGTCCCAGAGTAATAAAAGTCAAGTGTCCCCTCCCCTAAGCTGCTGCAATCGCACTTCCCAGCCCGTTTGTGTCTCTGGTGCAACTGATACGGTCACGAGCCTCTCTGTGGCAGTTAAAACCACAAAATGACCCATAAAAGAAACGGCGCGGTTTTACCGATTAGCTCACGCTGGCATGATATCTCAGCCTCCACAAAAATAAAAATAAAAAAAGTAGAGAATGCATGTATTTCAGCAGGTGATTTAATGCTGCTTCTGTAACCCGAGCTAAGTGATTCCTTGTGATTTCTGACGTGAAAGTAAAACTTTAAAACGTGTCACTGGATCAGACGTGCTTAACTGTTAAAAGACATGTTTCAGTTTCTCAGATAATTACTTTTTTTCACCATCACTGTTCGCCTTTGATACAGAATTCCCTGTTTTCCCAAAAGTTATTCTGTGACCTGAACTGGCCTTATATCTAATGTTCACGCAAAACCTACAGAGCACATTCAAATCTGAATACAGTTAAACAGTATTTGCACTAATAAAGAAAAAAAAACATGAAAAGAGATGAAGTGACACACACACACACACACACACACAAAAAACTCTGAAATATTAAATCCATGCCAAATATTTTGATTGGCCCTTCTTCCCAGGATTATTGCTTTTCAGCTAGACAGAACGGAAACCGTCTGGAGCAACAGGCAAGGAAGTTGTCAGAATCATAACATGTCAAACATTAATAACAGCGTGACATCTGTGTGGAGCTGCAGAGAGCCACTCTCTGCTCTCCTCCTCTCACTGGGCAGTAGCAGACACACACACACACACACACACACGCACGCACGCACGCACACACACACACACACAATAAAAAAAGGATCATCTTGTATAATCGGCAGCCGTCTGCAACGGTCGCCTCAGTTTCTCCTTACCTGCTTGGTTCTCTCTCTCTCTCTCTCTGTGTGTGTGTTTGTGTGTGTGTGTTTTCTCCTGCGCTTGCTCCGGCCATATGTGGGTGCACACGCTCACACACACACACACAACCCCTCAAACAGGAACTGATGAATCTGCACGACTTCAGCCCTGCAGCGTGCAGTGCATTATGGGGTTTCGCTCTCTCGGTCTCTCCTCTCCTCTCTCTCTGTTGGCAGTGTTAGAGGGGGATGTCCTCACCTCCTGTCTGGAAAGAGGAGGGCAAACACACACACGCGGTCACGCAAGCACGATGCAGAAGAAGACTTGTGAAGATGACTGCCGCGGCTTTGGTTACCATGGCAACAGCCTCCCTCCATCCCCCCTACTCCCTCCCCTCTTCATTTTTGCTCCTCTGATGTAGTTGAGCCTCTCTTACTTACAAGTATTCTGTTTAAATCAGGAAAGAAAGTGAAACTAAAACTTCTCTTTTTTGTCAGATAAACACACTCGTCGCGCTCCTCTCCACTTGTATTTGAGCTCTGTGTTTAGAGGTAAGCTGAGCAAGAGAGAAATGACAAAAGACTTGTGTTGACACGTTGATAACCAACTGTTGCTTCTGCCTTCTCAGATAAAGAGAGGGGATTATGGCGTAAGAGGGAGCAGAGATAGCTGCAGACTCTGTGTGTTTGTGCGCATGCAGATGCATGTGTGTGTGTGTGTGTGTGTGTGTGTCTGGGTCTGTGTGTGCAATGGCTACAGGAAGTTGGGTACAGTTTCTCCCAATGGTTTATTTCCTCTTCCTCGTCGCTCCTTCTAGTGTAGAAAGCCTGGATCCCTAGAAGAACAGGATGGTTGATCTTACATAGACTTAGCTCGGCTACCTTCTGACCATATATGGTCAGTACGTTTCCAGTGACTGTATGAAACTGACATTTCGAAAATACCTTTGCTTAATGGCAACACGCTAATTTTGAAAAATACCATTTGTTCTTTTGAGAAAACGGTTTCTGCGGCCATATTGAAATCGGTTTATTCCACAAACACTTTTTTCGTATCACACATGATCAGCAATCGGATGAAGGAGGCGACAGGAAGTAGGCATGTTTTTCAATGACTTATCTCGTGAACAAACGTATTCAAATTATCTAATAGAAACACCTCAATTGCAAATCTGTGGGGGTTTTCTTGACAATAGCGGAATATTGACAAACGGCTTGTGCGCATTTGCAATGAAAACGCATCTACCAGCTCTCAGTATCATCTCACCTTCTGGCTTTTGGGTTGGTTCAAGGAAAAGGAGACCCAGAGGGGAATGCATTTATTCCTTTTGGCACAAACGGTGGGTGGAAGGGTCGGAGATGCAAGAATGACACAAGAGTGAATGAATTACACAGAAGGCAAAGAGAGCGACTAAGAGATATAGTTGAGATATCCTCTCCCGTGTCTCCCTTGGTGACAGAGTGGGTGGGAAGCCCAGGCTGTCCTTCAGGCCTTGCGAATCACCAATACACAGCTGAACCCTACAGAGCGACTTCAAGCCTTCGACGCCAAGTCTTCCGACCCTTTTGTTTTGCTTAAAAGCTACGAGCCCACTTCCTTTCTTTCTTCCCCCGCTGAGTTTAGCAGTCTCCCACTTTCCTCCAGATGTGATCTGACCACTCAACCGGCTGTGGCTGGTTCTCTTGTTTATAACTGTAAAGACATTCGCCGTTCATGAAAACCTCACACTAAGTTTAGAAGCAAATAGGGGAAAACGTCGCATTCGCATGGCATTCCCTCTCTCCCAGTTGTTATGGGAACCGCCGGCAATTGGGCTCGCTTTCGATTCGTCGCCTAAATGGTTGGGACGAGAATTCAGCCGGAAGTCTTGGGGAAGTAGACAAATAGGAGAGTGACTAGAGGTTGTTCAAGTTTTCCAGATAATTTGGACTTGCGGACATCTACCTACTTCGAAAGGAAAACAAAACCCACTGCACTGTGTTCCCAGATATGTTTACATTCCCAGTTTTCTAAGGCCAAATTTTATTTGCGTAGTAGATAAGGTGACTTGACAAATCACTGTGATTTGCACATGGTGCTTTTCTTCATGAAATTACACATATGAAGTAGTTGAGTTACTAACCCAACTTGGATAATATTCTTTTGGATGCATAAACCAACAGTTTTTTTTGTTTTGTTTGTTTTGGTTAGTAAATGAATGTCACTTGTTTTGAGGCCTTAAGTCAGTCTGTTAACTCCACACAGACGGCCGTTTTCCATGTCATACAGTCACCTTCCTAAAATAATGAGTCATTTTTTCGTCTGTTTATGTTTTGAAAAGAAAGAAGTGCGGATTATTTATTTAGAGATTTTTGGGGCAAAATCACTTTTGGCAAAAATGACATTTCAGGATGGTTACAATATTAACTTTTGGTGTAGCTGTATTAAAGAATGTTAGCTATGCCGTCCTGAAAAACAGAAACACGAAAATCCATAATAGGTTTCACCTAAAATGCATTTTAATGCATCATAATGTAACAACACCGGGAAAAATGTTCCCGGTTCCTACTTCAAACTTAAGATTGATTTTTTTTTAAATGTTTTCTGAGGAAGACAAAATCTGAAACAGATCAAGTAAAGCAGACGTTTTCAATCTATTTTCGCTTTCTGCAGGAAGCATAAACCAGCTGGGACTCCTGTGGTCCTTGTAATGAACGGTTGCTGAATTTGAGGGACTCTGAGCAACTTGCTCAGATTTGAAAACCAGTATGATTAGTCTGCTCGTTGGGACTAATGGCAATAGCAGGTGTCCACAGGCTCCATGTGCCACATCTACTCATTAGGGATATTAACATTAACTACCTACACACACACACACACACACACACACACACACACACACACACATGCACACACAAAGACCCCCTCACTGTTCATGGAACTATTCATTAATGACATTGCAGTGGCCCTTGAGCACAACGACCATTGATTAGGCTTATGCATAATGATTGTGGTGGAACTGCTGGTGTAATTATTGCTACCTTCTGACTTCTGTTCACATGGATTTAGATTTTTAGAACCGACATGCAGTGAAGGTATAATACATCTTCCTGACATGGATAGCTGCAGTAAACCTCGACCTAAACCTAGGAGCGTTGCATGACATCTGGTCGCCCTGAACACAAATAACGTGTGGTGCTAACCACCAAAAACCAGTAATCCATTAGTTTTTTTGCTGCATCTTTTTCTTTCTCATTTGGTGGTGTAAAGTTAAGGTTCAAGAAGATAACAGACTTTAGTAGAGTTAAAATAAAGAAACAAATGAAGTGCAATGAGAAATGTAATGGTGTAATACAGAGTTAACACTCATACTATAAAGTGTTGTTAGAATCAAAGCTTCAAGTATACGTGGGAGCAAAACTGACCTAATTAAAAATAAAAGCAGAAATCTTAATGTTTCT
>NW_006800136.1:683892-773087 GCF_000485575.1 Poecilia formosa
TGATTAATTTGCAGAACTTAATGAAAGATAAATAATTATTTTCCACTGACAGACTAACACTGCTGCTGAAAATAAGCCGTTTTTGAAGCAGATGTAACAGTTTTTTATGTCTTTGTTGCTTTTAAATGTATTATTTTGCATGTCTTTCATTGTTCAAGGCAGTTCGGTATTGCTTCAATAGTAAATTACTGCAAGTAAAATGAGGCTTTGCTACATTTTTTAGTCTACAACAGTGAACTAACTGCTTAGCAACAATTAACTACACACCATTTTCATGTACAGACTTCTCTAAATTGAACACTCGCACATTAAACGTCATGTGGCAGTTTTCATTACGGGCTGATTAACAGCTCCTTTTTTGGACAATCAGTAGCCCTCTTTAACTGAGCTAATAAAGGTCAGAGCAGCTTTTGTTCAAAAATCAACCCTGAACTGTTAAGTCCAGCATGTGTTTAAATAGACCGCCACACAAAACCCAGAAACACCAGAACCGGCACATCCACGTTTACAAAGAAAGTTCGCAAAGAGCAGCTCTGTTTTGAGTTGCACTTTAAAACAAGTGCTTTATCGCAAAATTGTGTTGATATAAAGTCCTCAAGATTAATTTTATCAATTTGCTTGTAACTGACATGAGAGTGAGGCAGAGGTTGTTTTTTTTTAAGTCTCTAATTTTGACGAAGGTCTCAAAATTGGCTCTTCTTCAAACGATAGCTGAGGATTTCCTGATCTGGTCCCAGGTATTGGCTGCCTGACTGTCCTGTGTGATAACCCCTCAGGGAGCTCAGTTCCTGATACCCGTTGTTTGTCCGCTTTCCTGTGCATTTCTTAGTTGATTATTTTCTTTTCCGTGGCTCAGAATTACAGAGTCGTTGAAGAGCACAGCTGTAACAGCCTGCAGTAAATTTTAGGACGTTCAAACTGAAATACGATGTTTACAAAGGCAAAGAGGCTTTTTTGTTCATGTTTTTTTTCCTCAGTAAATTTTGTCCAGACATGATTAACTAGCATAGTAATGAAATATGTTACGAGCCAAATTCATAAGTCATTTCAGCCTAAGCACCTCAGACAAACCGTTCTGGCTGAAAACGTCAACGGGACGTGAGTTCATTGAGGAGTGTAGCTGTATGTACTGACCAATCCTTATGACCGATCTTGCATAAAGCTGTATGTTTTTTTTTTTTTTAATTATTTTTAGGTGACACTTGATAGAACATTATAGGAGCTTTCTTAACCGAGTTAACCCGTGTTTGGACAGTATATTGAATCCGCCTCGTTGAAACCGCAGCTGGAAGTAACAGGTCTCACTGGGAAAGCAAAGCCTGCAGCAGCCGCTGTGAGCGAGTCGAGTGCTAAATATCCGCTACTCATGTAGAACATGTGTAGCTGATGAAATATAATATTTTCTTTTACTGTACACACATGGAATTACTGCAGAATCAGACAGAGACGCAGTGTTCCCTGTTGCTTACTCTCAATGTTGAACCAAAACATTCTGACCTGTGCATCGCCGTTAACCACAACATATGGTAATCCAAGTTATTTGTAAGTACATGTTCCCTTGTCTATATGTGGCAGTACAGAGGCTTACTGTCGGCCTGCCCCTGCAGAGACTCACAGTGAACAGAATGACCAAGCACCACAGCATCAAACTTGATTTCTGTTTAACAATTCCCGACATGCAGACTTCCATCTACGCACTCAGCATATCCCTAATGGTAATCGACAGGCCTTATGCCATCGTAGAGTTACATTAGGCCAGCCAAAATTAAATCAAGCGTCACACTCTTTTATCATTGCCATTGGAAAGAGGTTAAGCGCAATGAAGCTGGCTGAGCCCATGAAATCTTCTACGAAATCGAATTATCGTCCAATAAGAGCTCCGTATGAATGTGATTTACTAATCAGCGTCCAAAGACAAGACCACGAACTAACAAAAGGAAAGCAAAAGTTGTTGCTTATAAATTCACGTTTCCATGTGACAAAAATAACGTTTTGGACTGTGGTAGCAAGGAGAAGTGAATGATTTTTATATGCAATGAGACATTCGGTAACCAACACCAGACGCCATCACCATGACCAAGTGTCCTTGAGATACTTTTTTCCCCCCCCTTTCAGTTTCAACAATTATTACATGATTAATCTGAGCAACTTTTTCTTTTCCTACGGCAGAAAAAAGGGCTTAATTTTACTAATTAGATCTACCTGTTAGAGTCTTTTGAGGCAAAGTCAACACCGAGCTTCAATCAAAACGCAGGGATCGCCAAGAAGCTAATCTGTATTTGGAAACACGAAGTACAACTGGAGGCAAAGATACAGAGCCCCTGTCAAGGTTTGGCGTGGAAAACATTGAATCTGAATGGAATTTAAACAGAACGAGAAGAGGTGTTGGAAGCCTAATAAACACCAGGAGAGGAAGTTTAAAGCTATTCAAAACAACAAGTCTGGGCCAGCTTCCAAAATGAAAACAGGAACTTAGTAAAATAAGAAGCAACCAGAATAAAGGTGTTACGTTGCATTTTTTTCTTTCTTCAATTGCTTAAGTGCCATTTTGTATTTTCATAACACTTCCCCCAGTTAGCAACACACTTCAGATTACTTACAAAATGGAAGACTTCAGTGAAAACTAGACAATTTCGTCAAAACATCCAACACATCAATCGCACCCCAAAACGGCACAGATTTACTCTGTAAACAAACTGGATTCGATAAAGTGTGCAACTTTTTGATACCAACAATACTTAGTACATTGTTTGTCATCTTAAAAATCCACAATCATCACTGCCGAGTAAGTAACTGAGTATTGTCATCCACAAAATGTATACCACTTAATGGCTCAAAAAGTGAATCATGCTGTGTGAAGGTAAAACCCTTAGTTACCGCACGTGTTCACAAAATACTTGTTGAAAACGCTTCGCACATGAATTACCGTTGAATGCCGTGAAACGAGGGAGGTCTTGACATTTCTAATAACCCAGGCCTTTCTCTGGGATGTTAACTGAATACCTCAGGCTGCCTGGGAGATCAGAGCGTTGGAAAAACAAAACGCACACACACTCGCACACCTACACGCACATATTCAACTGAAATATGATTGCATGCATGGTAAACATAGTGGGAGTGAACAAATCTCAGCAGATTTCCCTTGGTAACTTACTGGTGGTAAATATTTATAAGCAGGAGCTCCAGCCTTGTTGTAGCTAGCAGAGGAATGTGTAAATGTGTGTGAAAGTGGAAGAAAGACATGAAGAAGTAATGAATATTGACGAGAAGGCTGAACTTGAGAAGACCTGCTGTAGGGTCAGAAAGAAAACCGATTACATTGGAACAAAAAGAAAGAGAGAAAAACGTTGGCTTTAAGAGAGAATTAAGATAGAAATTACAGAAAAAGTTTAACCCTTCAAAGACGCCCAACTCATTTGGTCACACTGCTATTAGATAATGCTGAATAATGAATAATCAGCATTTAGATCTTTCAGCTGCGATGCATGTTTTCAGGATTATAGATGAACGTTGGAGCAAAGCCCGATTGGTAAAGCAAAAGTTTTCATTTTTGGCTCAAATTTTTATCAGTCACCTTCTCCAACCGGCCACCATTCATGAACAAGATGGTGATATATTTGAACGCAGAGACTGGAAAGGACAAGTGAACCTCTTTTCTGGTCGTAAACCCCCGTCTAACACACTTAGAGCTACTAAACCTCAGAGTTCACTTTAAAGGCCGCCAACAAAACCTCATTACCTGCTAAAAAGCAAAAGGTGAGACCCTGAGGTTTTTTTTTGTTGTTTTTTTTTTTAAAAACAGACACTTCTCCTCTCCATGACTACGCCTTTGGCTACCCATAAACATAACAAACAAGATCGGTGTCAAAGGTCGACCTTAATGGAGTCCAACCTGCGTCGAGGAACAAACTTTACTGTTTTAAGCACAGCTTTTTCTGGCTGTGGGCATACAATATCAGAATATTTATGCTGAATGTCTGTGTGCCTTTTTTATTTTTTTATTTTTTGGTCAAATTTAAATTAGTCAGAGATTACATAATAAAATCATTAATTCATGAGCAGTGGACATAATTAGTTTATTGTAGGTGGAATTATTTAATTTGACAAACCACCACTCTTTTTTTTTTTTAGTTGAAAAATGAGAGTGTGAGACTTCAATCCAGTTATAAGACATAAGAGTTAATAAGCAGAGCATGAGGAAGTTTTGTCTCATCTGTAAGCTGTTATTAAAAAAGCCCACAGTAAGGCGAAAAGCAGGTCTTGAAATGCAAATGTTACACAATGTCTGCAGATGACAGAACGTGGACAGAGCATGCACTCGACTTCCTTTTTTATTTTTTCCCCAATTCATGAACTATATTTTCCACCCTTGTCAATAATTTTCTGTGTCTAGTTGGAGATGCTGAAATGATGCTGTGTGATGGTCACATGTGATTTGTTTAAAGTTTACGATACTAGACTCAGTTGCACGTGTGTTCTCTGCATATAAAGTGTTGAATCTTAAACTAGCGGACATGTAGACAAGTTGTAATTCCTGCTGTTTATCATATGTAGCTTATAGATGAACTAACATAGGGGCTTCATGCCATATTTGTGGAACGTTTCACCTTATTGATTGCGTGGAGAACAGTTTTTAAGACACTGGAGCCTGTCAGAATCAGAAAGAAGGCTAAAAATATATGCTGCTGTCTTTTTTACGATCGCCATTCTCAATTTACTCCCCGATACATCAAAAGCACAGGCCAACATTAAGTGTGTCTCCCACATTAACTAAATATGTTCTGTAAAACATTTCTATTTCAGGATTTTGACCAGAGAATATAAAATAAGCAAAAGGCTTTCTGTGTCCCATCTGTCCGATCACTTGATGGTAGACTTGACTACCGTTGAAATGAAAATGGATCCTGATGATCTATTGTTCAGCTGGAAAAAAAAAACAGCTCCCACATCATTATGGAGCCTTGTATTGGTTACCTGCATGAGATCTCCAGTGACGACAAAAGCCATCAGGAATATCTGTAAAAAGTTTTGTTCTTGTCACAGAGTAAATGTTTTCTTTCTTTTTTCATGCCCCACGTTTGTCCCGGCAAAGGCTAAAAGGGATTGTTGTGTGAGAAGAAGCCTTCGAATGCGTTTTTAAGTCGTGTTCAGATGCCTGAAGACGGCAGGCTTTTGCTCTTCAGTTGAGGACTGGTCTTCATGTTCCGCTCGCAGATCCTGTGGCTCAGGACAAGTGAGTTCTTTTTCCTTTTTTCTTTTTTTGTGGTCCAATTGATTTTTTTCCCCCCATAAACTTTAGGGTCGTTAAAGAATTTCAAAACATCTGGCGGCAATAAATCGTTGTGAGAGTCCTTTATTGTGCAGCTTTAACAATCCTGCTGCATTTAGACAGAAACCTTCTCTGCCTTTGCCATCAAGAGGTCAAGACAAAGAAAATGCCCGACAGAAAGTTAAACGAAAGCCAAACTGAGCCAGGGGTTTGGACACTAGAGGGTAATGGCACATTTGACGAGCCGATCTTGTTTGAGTTCAACGGCAGTTTGTAATAATTTGCCTACTTTATTTGCCTCTTGTACTTGTAGTTTCTGCTATTTTTATTTTTTTAATTTTTTTTAAAGTTTTGCTTGAAGCCTGGTTTCAAGTATTCTGATATAAAGTGTGAGTACTTGATAATGCTGGTCAAGTACTCCCACTTTGCTCATTTGTCTCCCAGTCTTAAAGATTTTGAACGAGTTCGGACGAGTCCCGGGTCAGTCCAGGATCTCCGTAAGTGAAGCGTTCTTGGAAAACCTGGAAAGGGGAAGGGACTGCGGAGACGTCCCGATCAAACTCACTTTGACCGATTTCCTTTTCTTTGCGTAGACGCAGCTCCTTCCCCAAGCTCCACTCATAGCCAGTCATATCTGGGATCTGGATCTCTTGTTCATGATCCATATCTCATGACTATAAATTGAGTGAAGTGTCACTCATCAGTTTTAGTCGATTGCTCAGGGGTCAGTCTTTATCTAGAGCAGAGGTCCGACTATCTTGGTGTCTTGTTCGTAGGGTGAAGCGGGAGATTGATAGAGGGATTGGGTTCTTGTATGAAGTAATGCCTGCCCTGCTCCATGTGTGAAAGGTCACATAATTTTAAATCAAAATTGTACGACTTTGATTGATAAACCAAACACTACCCCCTAATCCATGTCAAACAAAATCATTATGATTTTCTCGTCATTTTTTAAGCAATACCTCTGCTTAAGAATTCATGTTTTCACACAAGTGAAAATAATAAATAAATAAGTGCTGTGACTTAGCAAATTGTCACTTGCTCTTTATTAGATTTAATTTTCAGTCTTCTGAAAGTGATCATATACTGTATTTTTCTTCCTCTATTGCTAAAAATAATCTTAAGAGGTGCTGGGCAGCTTAATAGCCTAATTAACACAAATCCCTGGAGCACTATAACAGCCAAATTCAATTAAAAAAAAGAAAATCTCATTTCTGCATAAAACCCCATGACTTTTTTTTCCTTCTTATTAACTCCTCTTGATGTGCAATACTTTTTTTATGAATGCTGTTTTTGATGTCTCTGTTTTTGTGTACAAACATGCAAATCTCTGTCACACGCAAATACCCTCGTGAAATAATTTTTCTTTCCCTTTTCACATCCTTTTTCCCCCGTTTTTCCTCAGCAGACAGTAATCCCCTGCTGCAGCACTAATAGCATTAGAAGAGCATATCCAATCCCTTTAGTATCCCTACAGGGAGCTCAGAGATCAGACCTACACACACCGAGGGACTACACTACCCATGCTGCCTGATCTATGCATTCTCCTCAGCTCGTTATTGAGTTAATAAAACAAAGAATGAATTAGAATTGGGAATAGACAAGCATATGCCACACACCCCTTACATTACACCACTTTTCAACCGTGGACCTCATTGTAATTTTTTTTTTTTTAGTAGGTTTGTATTTTGTGGACCAATGCAAAGCAGCAGGTTATTGCGAAGTGAAAGGAAGATGATTTTTTTCTTTTTTTTTTTTTTTTTAATTGTCTTGCTCAGAGATGAACACCTAAAAAGTCTGCTAAGCATTTGTGAGTGAGTCATTACCTTGTAGAGCCACATTTCACTGCAGCTACTACAGCTGAAAGCCGTTTTGGGAATGACTGCTCCAACTTGTAGAGATTTAATTTTTTGGTTTTTTTTTGTCTTCACAACTTTTTGCTTAATGAAACAGCTCAGTCAGATTGAATGGAGAGTGTCTGTAAATACTTTGACTGGGTAACACACAAAAAGTCTTCATTCTAAATCAGAACCTTGTAGCTCTGGCTGGATGTTCGAGGTCGTAGTCCCATTCTCAAGGCCTTTGCAACATGTATTAAAAACGGTACATAGAGTGAACACAGCTGAGTTCAATTCTAATTAGCAAGAGTTCTAGAGAATGATTATTATTTTAGGCTCTAGAGCAAAAGGCCCGAGACCGCGTTGAGGACTGCAGCCACTCCACGTGGTGCACACACTCTACCAACTGAGCAGCCCCAAATTTTATCCCCAAAGCAAACATACTAGCCATTGATTACTAGCCAATCAATGTTGAGATGGGCAGTAAGCTAAGCTAATAGCTAGGAAAGGTTCTCATAAAACCTTTCTCTCTGTACATTCTTAAAAGAAAAAAAAAACAAACCTCTCTTAGGGATGTTTGGAATCAATACACCATATTTCAAATCTGACACAATACTTCAGACTGGCGTTCACTGTACCCCTTCACGAGCTCTGTTTGGATTTGCCGCATGGTTCCTGAATTATTCATGTCCACACGAAGCCTTAACATGTATTCTCTATTTGCCCATGTAAAAACTATGCACATCCATGTCTTAGTGTGCGGCACGCACTGTTTTTTTTTCCTCTCTCTCTCTGTCTCTCTCTCTCTCTCTCTTTCTCCCTCCATCTCTCTTGTGTTTCATGCCTTTCAATGGGAAAGAAAATGGCCCATTAGTTTCACAAGTCAAACAGATGTCAAAAACCTCCAAACCGCAGGCCTTCTAAGGCAGACCAGCAAAACCAGCCAAAACTGCAGAGGACTGGTCTGCCCCTTCCTCCATCCGATATAAGTCGTGGTGCCAAACGCTGTATGTCTTGACTACAGCTCCATCACTCTGCCGTTACCAATTGCTTACATTTGAGTCACTGACTTGAAACTGGGATGCAGTCTACCACAGTCACGGCTTACAAGTAATCATTCTGCTATGCAGTCAATAATGCTACTCTCTCTCTCTCTCACACACACACAAACACACACAAAGGGGAAACTACAGACAAATGAAAAGGAAAGGGGGACGTGTCTGTCAGACCTAAGAATGAGCTGTGAGCTAATGAGTGTAGATGAAAGCTGACTGTCTGGGCTAACTCAATTCTTTGCTCTGCTAGTCACAGTTCTTAGTTTAATGATGTTTGCTCCAGACTACTGATGCAAGAGCCAATGCTGAATTGTCTTTTTCCTCTTTTTTTTTTTTTTTTTTGTCATATTTTCTCGGCGTGCTTCGCATGCTCAGAGTGTTGAACTTGGCTCAGGCGGATGCATGACATCACCCACGCCGCACAGCAGACATCTGTTTAAGACATGTTTACAGCGTTCAAACCACCGGCATGCCTCCATTCCCATTCATGTAAACAGTGCGCGGCCTAACCCCCCCGGCCGTGTGCGCACTCCCTCCGCGCGTGCGATGTTTACACAGAACGGATAAAGAAATATAGCTGGAACCGGACCGGAATAAGGCTGCGATGTGTTTGCGTCTATCGTCAAATATGGAACAGCAACAGAGAAACAACAACAAGGGGGTGGGAGGGGAGAGAGTTGAGGGCGATCCGGGGAGGTCGTCGGCTTAAAGTGCGCCCGAGATTCAGAGATTTTCGAAGGGCAAGGTGGTTGGTGTGTACACAGAGGTGAGTGGGAGGCACGTCTCTCACTCAGGAAGGCTTCAAAGCTGTTTGTACAGTCAGCAGCAGGGCAAAGGTAGGGCTTAGATACTGGATGTCTGACAAATATTTGATGCCAGGGAAAATGAGACAAAGTAAAAAAAAAAAAAAGAGGAGGTATTGGAATACATAAAGAAATTTCTAATGTGTGGCGTCCGTAGAGGAGAGTCTTACATTAATATTGCATGAGTATCTGGTCTCGGGTTAATAGAAATCCTGGAAGATCTTCCCAGAATAAGATCAAGAATCCCTCCAGCTGAAACGCACTGTTTCAACTATTTTTATCCTCTTCGGTTCATGTTTTCTCCCAGGAACAGATCTGTTTCACACATAACATCAATGAGAGCCAAGTGTGTGTGCGTGTGAGTGAGTGTGTGTATCGGCTTTGAGAAGGCCGCAGTCAGTCACAGTCACATTAGTTTAGGATGGATGCACCCTAATGGTCCTAATTCTGTTCCCTCATAAGACATCCTTATTCCAACTCTCGTCTTAATCGGGGTTTCATTAAAGGTGGAACATTTTAGCATTGAAGATGCTGCAGGATGGACTGCCTTTAACAAGTCTGCTTCTTTTAAAAGCTAAAATAATACATTTGTTTTCAAAAGCCGGGTTTTTGAAGTTGGTGCATTGCTTCATTTTTTAAAATAAAATTAAACCAGAAATTAGGAACTTGTACAAAATTTGTTAAAGCTGCCACTATGTCCTCATGGTGCAACATGAGACAGATAATCTGACTTCCCTTCCTGGGGACCTACCGCCATTTTCTGAAATGCATCGCTCCTGGTCAGAAACAACCAATCAGAGCCAGGAGGAAGACATCAGCGCTATCAATCCCTGCCTACCTGCTCATTCCCAGGGAGGTGCTACAGCTCTGCCCCCACAGGAGAGCCAAACGTGAATGTCCTGGCTAGTACTCATGGCGATCGATGACGACGGATAAGCAGATTTCCTGTAACATTACGTTGCTTCTCTGCCATTGGCATAGTTGCAGAAAAACAGCAATCTTGAGCTTGTAGATGCTGAAAACGGGGGAACAGAGTGTACACAAGAATGATTGACAGCACTAAGACACTCCTCCTGGCTCTGATTGGTTGCTTATTACTGGGACAGTGCATTTCTTCAAATGGCCACTGGGAGGAGTCAGGGGAACTTTATTGTATTCACAGATGATCTTTCTCAACTTATGCAACCAGGACATCGTCACACTTTTAACANACATGCAGACTTCCATCTACGCACTCAGCATATCCCTAATGGTAATCGACAGGCCTTATGCCATCGTAGAGTTACATTAGGCCAGCCAAAATTAAATCAAGCGTCACACTCTTTTATCATTGCCATTGGAAAGAGGTTAAGCGCAATGAAGCTGGCTGAGCCCATGAAATCTTCTACGAAATCGAATTATCGTCCAATAAGAGCTCCGTATGAATGTGATTTACTAATCAGCGTCCAAAGACAAGACCACGAACTAACAAAAGGAAAGCAAAAGTTGTTGCTTATAAATTCACGTTTCCATGTGACAAAAATAACGTTTTGGACTGTGGTAGCAAGGAGAAGTGAATGATTTTTATATGCAATGAGACATTCGGTAACCAACACCAGACGCCATCACCACGACCAGGAGTCCTTGAGATACTTTTTCCCCCCCACTGCAGTTTCAACAATTATTACATGATTAATCTGAGCAACTTTTTCTTTTCCTACGGCAGAAAAAAGGGCTTAATTTTACTAATTAGATCTACCTGTTAGAGTCTTTTGAGGCAAAGTCAACACCGAGCTTCAATCAAAACGCAGGGATCGCCAAGAAGCTAATCTGTATTTGGAAACACGAAGTACAACTGGAGGCAAAGATACAGAGCCCCTGTCAAGGTTTGGCGTGGAAAACATTGAATCTGAATGGAATTTAAACAGAACGAGAAGAGGTGTTGGAAGCCTAATAAACACCAGGAGAGGAAGTTTAAAGCTATTCAAAACAACAAGTCTGGGCCAGCTTCCAAAATGAAAACAGGAACTTAGTAAAATAAGAAGCAACCAGAATAAAGGTGTTACGTTGCATTTTTTTCTTTCTTCAATTGCTTAAGTGCCATTTTGTATTTTCATAACACTTCCCCCAGTTAGCAACACACTTCAGATTACTTACAAAATGGAAGACTTCAGTGAAAACTAGACAATTTCGTCAAAACATCCAACACATCAATCGCACCCCAAAACGGCACAGATTTACTCTGTAAACAAACTGAATTCGATAACAAAGTGTGCAACTTTTTGATACCAACAATACTTAGTACATTGTTTGTCATCTTAAAAATCCACAATCATCACTGCCGAGTAAGTAACTGAGTATTGTCATCCACAAAATGTATACCACTTAATGGCTCAAAAAGTGAATCATGCTGTGTGAAGGTAAAACCCTTAGTTACCGCACGTGTTCACAAAATACTTGTTGAAAACGCTTCGCACATGAATTACCGTTGAATGCCGTGAAACGAGGGAGGTCTTGACATTTCTAATAACCCAGGCCTTTCTCTGGGATGTTAACTGAATACCTCAGGCTGCCTGGGAGATCAGAGCGTTGGAAAAACAAAACGCACACACACTCACACACCTACACGCACATTTTCAACTGAAATATGATTGCATGCATGGTAAACATAGTGGGAGTGAACAAATCTCAGCAGATTTCCCTTGGTAACTTACTGGTGGTAAATATTTATAAGCAGGAGCTCCAGCCTTGTTGTAGCTAGCAGAGGAATGTGTAAATGTGTGTGAAAGTGGAAGAAAGACATGAAGAAGTAATGAATATTGACGAGAAGGCTGAACTTGAGAAGTCCTGCTGTAGGGTCAGAAAGAAAACCGATTACATTGGAACAAAAAGAAAGAGAGAAAAACATTGGCTTTAAGAGAGAATTAAGATAGAAATTACAGAAAAAGTTTAACCCTTCAAAGACGCCCAACTCATTTGGTCACACTGCTATTAGATAATGCTGAATAATGAATAATCAGCATTTAGATCTTTCAGCTGCGATGCATGTTTTCAGGATTATAGATGAACGTTGGAGCAAAGCCCGATTGGTAAAGCAAAAGTTTTCATTTTTGGCTCAAATTTTTATCAGTCACCTTCTCCAACCGGCCACCATTCATGAACAAGATGGTGATATATTTGAACGCAGAGACTGGAAAGGACAAGTGAACCTCTTTTCTGGTCGTAAACCCCCGTCTAACACACTTAGAGCTACTAAACCTCAGAGTTCACTTTAAAGGCCGCCAACAAAACCTCATTACCTGCTAAAAAGCAAAAGGTGAGACCCTGAGGTTTTTTTTTGTTGTTTTTTTTTTTAAAAACAGACACTTCTCCTCTCCATGACTACGCCTTTGGCTACCCATAAACATAACAAACAAGATCGGTGTCAAAGGTCGACCTTAGTGGAGTCCAACCTGCGTCGAGGAACAAACTTTACTGTTTTAAGCACAGCTTTTTCTGGCTGTGGGCATACAATATCAGAATATTTATGCTTAATGTCTGTGTGCCCTTTTTATTATTTTTTTTGGTCAAATTTAAATTAGTCAGAGATTACATAATAAAATCATTAATTCATGAGCAGTGGACATAATTAGTTTATTGTAGGTGGAATTATTTAATTTGACAAACCACCACTCTTTTTTTTTTTTAGTTGAAAAATGAGAGTGTGAGACTTCAATCCAGTTATAAGACATAAGAGTTAATAAGCAGAGCATGAGGAAGTTTTGTCTCATCTGTAAGCTGTTATTAAAAAAGCCCACAGTAAGGCGAAAAGCAGGTCTTGAAATGCAAATGTTACACAATGTCTGCAGATGACAGAACGTGGACAGAGCATGCACTCGACTTCCTTTTTTATTTTTTCCCCAATTCATGAACTATATTTTCCACCCTTGTCAATAATTTTCTGTGTCTAGTTGGAGATGCTGAAATGATGCTGTGTGATGGTCACATGTGATTTGTTTAAAGTTTACGATACTAGACTCAGTTGCACGTGTGTTCTCTGCATATAAAGTGTTGAATCTTAAACTAGCGGACATGTAGACAAGTTGTAATTCCTGCTGTTTATCATATGTAGCTTATAGATGAACTAACATAGGGGCTTCATGCCATATTTGTGGAACGTTTCACCTTATTGATTGCGTGGAGAACAGTTTTTAAGACACTGGAGCCTGTCAGAATCAGAAAGAAGGCTAAAAATATATGCTGCTGTCTTTTTTACGATCGCCATTCTCAATTTACTCCCCGATACATCAAAAGCACAGGCCAACATTAAGTGTGTCTCCCACATTAACTAAATATGTTCTGTAAAACATTTCTATTTCAGGATTTTGACCAGAGAATATAAAATAAGCAAAAGGCTTTCTGTGTCCCATCTGTCCGATCACTTGATGGTAGACTTGACTACCGTTGAAATGAAAATGGATCCTGATGATCTATTGTTCAGCTGGAAAAAAAAAACAGCTCCCACATCATTATGGAGCCTTGTATTGGTTACCTGCATGAGATCTCCAGTGACGACAAAAGCCATCAGGAATATCTGTAAAAAGTTTTGTTCTTGTCACAGAGTAAATGTTTTCTTTCTTTTTTCATGCCCCACGTTTGTCCCGGCAAAGGCTAAAAGGGATTGTTGTGTGAGAAGAAGCCTTCGAATGCGTTTTTAAGTCGTGTTCAGATGCCTGAAGACGGCAGGCTTTTGCTCTTCAGTTGAGGACTGGTCTTCATGTTCCGCTCGCAGATCCTGTGGCTCAGGACAAGTGAGTTCTTTTTCCTTTTTTCTTTTTTTGTGGTCCAATTGATTTTTTTCCCCCCATAAACTTTAGGGTCGTTAAAGAATTTCAAAACATCTGGCGGCAATAAATCGTTGTGAGAGTCCTTTATTGTGCAGCTTTAACAATCCTGCTGCATTTAGACAGAAACCTTCTCTGCCTTTGCCATCAAGAGGTCAAGACAAAGAAAATGCCCGACAGAAAGTTAAACGAAAGCCAAACTGAGCCAGGGGTTTGGACACTAGAGGGTAATGGCACATTTGACGAGCCGATCTTGTTTGAGTTCAACGGCAGTTTGTAATAATTTGCCTACTTTATTTGCCTCTTGTACTTGTAGTTTCTGCTATTTTTATTTTTTTAATTTTTTTTAAAGTTTTGCTTGAAGCCTGGTTTCAAGTATTCTGATATAAAGTGTGAGTACTTGATAATGCTGGTCAAGTACTCCCACTTTGCTCATTTGTCTCCCAGTCTTAAAGATTTTGAACGAGTTCGGACGAGTCCCGGGTCAGTCCAGGATCTCCGTAAGTGAAGCGTTCTTGGAAAACCTGGAAAGGGGAAGGGACTGCGGAGACGTCCCGATCAAACTCACTTTGACCGATTTCCTTTTCTTTGCGTAGACGCAGCTCCTTCCCCAAGCTCCACTCATAGCCAGTCATATCTGGGATCTGGATCTCTTGTTCATGATCCATATCTCATGACTATAAATTGAGTGAAGTGTCACTCATCAGTTTTAGTCGATTGCTCAGGGGTCAGTCTTTATCTAGAGCAGAGGTCCGACTATCTTGGTGTCTTGTTCGTAGGGTGAAGCGGGAGATTGATAGAGGGATTGGGTTCTTGTATGAAGTAATGCCTGCCCTGCTCCATGTGTGAAAGGTCACATAATTTTAAATCAAAATTGTACGACTTTGATTGATAAACCAAACACTACCCCCTAATCCATGTCAAACAAAATCATTATGATTTTCTCGTCATTTTTTAAGCAATACCTCTGCTTAAGAATTCATGTTTTCACACAAGTGAAAATAATAAATAAATAAGTGCTGTGACTTAGCAAATTGTCACTTGCTCTTTATTAGATTTAATTTTCAGTCTTCTGAAAGTGATCATATACTGTATTTTTCTTCCTCTATTGCTAAAAATAATCTTAAGAGGTGCTGGGCAGCTTAATAGCCTAATTAACACAAATCCCTGGAGCACTATAACAGCCAAATTCAATTAAAAAAAAGAAAATCTCATTTCTGCATAAAACCCCATGACTTTTTTTTCCTTCTTATTAACTCCTCTTGATGTGCAATACTTTTTTTATGAATGCTGTTTTTGATGTCTCTGTTTTTGTGTACAAACATGCAAATCTCTGTCACACGCAAATACCCTCGTGAAATAATTTTTCTTTCCCTTTTCACATCCTTTTTCCCCCGTTTTTCCTCAGCAGACAGTAATCCCCTGCTGCAGCACTAATAGCATTAGAAGAGCATATCCAATCCCTTTAGTATCCCTACAGGGAGCTCAGAGATCAGACCTACACACACCGAGGGACTACACTACCCATGCTGCCTGATCTATGCATTCTCCTCAGCTCGTTATTGAGTTAATAAAACAAAGAATGAATTAGAATTGGGAATAGACAAGCATATGCCACACACCCCTTACATTACACCACTTTTCAACCGTGGACCTCATTGTAATTTTTTTTTTTTTAGTAGGTTTGTATTTTGTGGACCAATGCAAAGCAGCAGGTTATTGCGAAGTGAAAGGAAGATGATTTTTTTCTTTTTTTTTTTTTTTTTAATTGTCTTGCTCAGAGATGAACACCTAAAAAGTCTGCTAAGCATTTGTGAGTGAGTCATTACCTTGTAGAGCCACATTTCACTGCAGCTACTACAGCTGAAAGCCGTTTTGGGAATGACTGCTCCAACTTGTAGAGATTTAATTTTTTGGTTTTTTTTTGTCTTCACAACTTTTTGCTTAATGAAACAGCTCAGTCAGATTGAATGGAGAGTGTCTGTAAATACTTTGACTGGGTAACACACAAAAAGTCTTCATTCTAAATCAGAACCTTGTAGCTCTGGCTGGATGTTCGAGGTCGTAGTCCCATTCTCAAGGCCTTTGCAACATGTATTAAAAACGGTACATAGAGTGAACACAGCTGAGTTCAATTCTAATTAGCAAGAGTTCTAGAGAATGATTATTATTTTAGGCTCTAGAGCAAAAGGCCCGAGACCGCGTTGAGGACTGCAGCCACTCCACGTGGTGCACACACTCTACCAACTGAGCAGCCCCAAATTTTATCCCCAAAGCAAACATACTAGCCATTGATTACTAGCCAATCAATGTTGAGATGGGCAGTAAGCTAAGCTAATAGCTAGGAAAGGTTCTCATAAAACCTTTCTCTCTGTACATTCTTAAAAGAAAAAAAAAACAAACCTCTCTTAGGGATGTTTGGAATCAATACACCATATTTCAAATCTGACACAATACTTCAGACTGGCGTTCACTGTACCCCTTCACGAGCTCTGTTTGGATTTGCCGCATGGTTCCTGAATTATTCATGTCCACACGAAGCCTTAACATGTATTCTCTATTTGCCCATGTAAAAACTATGCACATCCATGTCTTAGTGTGCGGCACGCACTGTTTTTTTTTCCTCTCTCTCTCTGTCTCTCTCTCTCTCTCTCTTTCTCCCTCCATCTCTCTTGTGTTTCATGCCTTTCAATGGGAAAGAAAATGGCCCATTAGTTTCACAAGTCAAACAGATGTCAAAAACCTCCAAACCGCAGGCCTTCTAAGGCAGACCAGCAAAACCAGCCAAAACTGCAGAGGACTGGTCTGCCCCTTCCTCCATCCGATATAAGTCGTGGTGCCAAACGCTGTATGTCTTGACTACAGCTCCATCACTCTGCCGTTACCAATTGCTTACATTTGAGTCACTGACTTGAAACTGGGATGCAGTCTACCACAGTCACGGCTTACAAGTAATCATTCTGCTATGCAGTCAATAATGCTACTCTCTCTCTCTCTCACACACACACAAACACACACAAAGGGGAAACTACAGACAAATGAAAAGGAAAGGGGGACGTGTCTGTCAGACCTAAGAATGAGCTGTGAGCTAATGAGTGTAGATGAAAGCTGACTGTCTGGGCTAACTCAATTCTTTGCTCTGCTAGTCACAGTTCTTAGCTTAATGATGTTTGCTCCAGACTACTGATGCAAGAGCCAATGCTGAATTGTCTTTTTCCTCTTTTTTTTTTTTTTTTTTGTCATATTTTCTCGGCGTGCTTCGCATGCTCAGAGTGTTGAACTTGGCTCAGGCGGATGCATGACATCACCCACGCCGCACAGCAGACATCTGTTTAAGACATGTTTACAGCGTTCAAACCACCGGCATGCCTCCATTCCCATTCATGTAAACAGTGCGCGGCCTAACCCCCCCGGCCGTGTGCGCACTCCCTCCGCGCGTGCGATGTTTACACAGAACGGATAAAGAAATATAGCTGGAACCGGACCGGAATAAGGCTGCGATGTGTTTGCGTCTATCGTCAAATATGGAACAGCAACAGAGAAACAACAACAAGGGGGTGGGAGGGGAGGGGGTTGAGGGCGATCCGGGGAGGTCGTCGGCTTAAAGTGCGCCCGAGATTCAGAGATTTTCGAAGGGCAAGGTGGTTGGTGTGTACACAGAGGTGAGTGGGAGGCACGTCTCTCACTCAGGAAGGCTTCAAAGCTGTTTGTACAGTCAGCAGCAGGGCAAAGGTAGGGCTTAGATACTGGATGTCTGACAAATATTTGATGCCAGGGAAAATGAGACAAAGTAAAAAAAAAAAAAAAGAGGAGGTATTGGAATACATAAAGAAATTTCTAATGTGTGGCGTCCGTAGAGGAGAGTCTTACATTAATATTGCATGAGTATCTGGTCTCGGGTTAATAGAAATCCTGGAAGATCTTCCCAGAATAAGATCAAGAATCCCTCCAGCTGAAACGCACTGTTTCAACTATTTTTATCCTCTTCGGTTCATGTTTTCTCCCAGGAACAGATCTGTTTCACACATAACATCAATGAGAGCCAAGTGTGTGTGCGTGTGAGTGAGTGTGTGTATCGGCTTTGAGAAGGCCGCAGTCAGTCACAGTCACATTAGTTTAGGATTGATGTACCCTAATGGTCCTAATTCTGTTCCCTCATAAGACATCCTTATTCCAACTCTCGTCTTAATCGGGGTTTCATTAAAGGTGGAACATTTTAGCATTGAAGATGCTGCAGGATGGACTGCCTTTAACAAGTCTGCTTCTTTTAAAAGCTAAAATAATACATTTGTTTTCAAAAGCCGGGTTTTTGAAGTTGGTGCATTGCTTCATTTTTTAAAATAAAATTAAACCAGAAATTAGGAACTTGTACAAAATTTGTTAAAGCTGTCACTATGTCCTCATGGTGCAACATGAGACAGATAATCTGACTTCCCTTCCTGGGGACCTACCGCCATTTTCTGAAATGCATCGCTCCTGGTCAGAAACAACCAATCAGAGCCAGGAGGAAGACATCAGCACTATCAGTCCCTGCCTACCTGCTCATTCCCAGGGAGGTGCTACAGCTCTGCCCCCACAGGAGAGCCAAACGTGAATGTCCTGGCTAGTACTCATGGCGATCGATGACGACGGATAAGCAGATTTCCTGTAACATTACGTTGCTTCTCTGCCATTGGCATAGTTGCAGAAAAACAGCAATCTTGAGCTTGTAGATGCTGAAAACGGGGGAACAGAGTGTACACAAGAATGATTGACAGCACTAAGACACTCCTCCTGGCTCTGATTGGTTGCTTATTACTGGGACAGTGTATTTCTTCAAATGGCCACTGGGAGGAGTCAGGGGAACTTTATTGTATTCACAGATGATCTTTCTCAACTTATGCAACCAGGACATCGTCACACTTTTAACAAATATGAAAAAACAATTTCTTTTGGTCACTTAATGTAGTGTGAACTTTTTGTCCCCATAATTTTTATCTTCTGAAAGCTAAAGGTCAGAAATGTGCTTAAAAGCACCGCCTTTTAACAAGTATCAGCACTTAGAAGGAGTTTTTGTAGCAGATCAGAGCCTCTTTGTTCTTCTTGAAGACATTTTTGCCACTTTCTTCAGGAAAAGTTCTTCAGTCTGTTGAGACAGTAGGAAATATTTTCTGCTCCAAGTCTATTCACATTTTTTGTTGTTGTTTTAAATATGCTCAAGGTCCTTTTTAACTTAACACCATCCTGATCCTGTTTCAGGTCATAATTTACAGAGTTTTTAGGGACTGTTTTTAAAGTATGCACACGAGTGTTCACCGTAAGTTTAAAGAAGGCTCGACGATACAAGCGTTTGCATGGTGTTTCAAGCCAACTGGATGTGTAAATATTTAGTCAGTTATTCAAAAAGTCTAAAAAGGATGTAAATAGATAAAAAAGAAAGAGCTTATGTTAAGAAAATTCTCAACATTTTTTTAGATTAGAGGAACTTATTTTTAGTCGTATTTTTTAAGTAACCATGTGGGAAAGAGAAACATATAAATTCCCAGCTAAAAACACAAATATTTTCCAAGACTCCATTTTATTTTTCCATGATTAAGCTTCTAACCCAGAAAAAGGAAAAAGAAAAATAATTTTCCTGATTCTTTGTTCCCTGCATGAGGGTTCGAAATGATCAGAACTATGGTCAAATGGCCTCTCTGCCCATTTTATTAAATATTTCTTTTCAATAACCAATCAGCATTTTTGACAGAGCAAAGAACTCCTGTTGAAGAACGGCATTAAATACTTGCACTTTCCTGCTTTGTTCCTCGAAAACAAATAAAATGTCCCAATGTTTTCAGTATTCAGCAAAATTGTAACTCCCTTTTGTTTTTTTCAGGTGAAATTGCAGAAAGTTTGTTTTGGTGACAGCTCACCGCAAGTAAGAGTTGAGCAGATGGCAACACAACAGAACCTTTCATAAACACAGCTGAGTCTGCTAAATCTTCTGGGAGTCTTTCTGACTCAAGAAGGGATTTTTGATTTTGGTTATTCTCTCTTACAAGCTGTTCGTTTAACAAGTTGTCTTGGTTACAGGCTTTGGTTAGCGAGTCAGAGCCCTTGCCGAAATGACTATGACCACACATTTTTCAACAACAAAAAAAGGGTTTGAATGAATTATTTGCATGTCGGTTTACCTTCGATCTACTTTGGAATTTAAAGTACAAACATGTTCACAATAGCTTTTACTCCACAATTGTCCGTATTTATCTGCATTAGCTATGGCCTCCAGGGATATAACACATAAAATATGGGACATTAAATCTATTTGCAAAGACTTGGCTATGCAGGAGTGGATTTCCACCCTGTAAGGGGTCTTAAAATAAAATATAAAAAATGATTTCTCTAGTATATCTATGGCATTTATTTTCCATATTTAACATTTATTTAGCAACAGATACAAAGAATCTATTTTTCATGAACGTTTTGTCAAAAACTACAAGGACTGTGGATCCTGGAGTTTCTGAAAGTAGCAAATCTTTCTTCCCCTGTGGAAATGAACTCGACTTTTACAAAGCATCTACTTGGCTTAAAACTTGACTCTTAAAGCGTTTTCTGTGCTCTTTCTTTTTTTATTTTATTTTATTTTATTTCTCTAGGACTCATACTGGTCACTCTGATTATCTTTCACTCCTTTTTTTTTACACCGCTAATCTACATTTACACATCGTTTTCCTTTTGCGTGCAACAGACCATCGATGGAGGTATTGCTGAAGATAACTTGATGCAACCCGTTTCATTTTCCCAGTGAAAACACTCCTGGCCAAGTGATTTTGTTATTTTTCCTCTACATTATAAGCAGGCGTTGCTCAGTTTCTGCTTAGCTCTATATCTTTCCTGGAAAAAGCTAAAGACATAGCCAAATATTATCATAAACCCTGTCTACATGGTGTTTCTCTTTCCCAAAAAATAAAGAGAAATTGTGTTTCCCATTGTGTCTCTCCTCCTGTTAGAAGGAGGTGGATATTTCCCACTGTTGCCACATGCTAGCTGCGAGTAAGAGATTGTTGCAAAAACGACTCATGAAACAGTCGGACCTTTCTTGGAAAGACAGAAATTTGACTTTATTAAATTTCTGTCTAAATGAAATTTGTATTATCATTTAGATAGAATTGAACTGCATGCATTTCAATATGAATTTCACTGGATGAGTGAATTGTTATGGACTCCGTTTAATTTGGGCTGAATCACATTTAATCTAATCAGAAATAAATTGGACTTTGTCTTGTGAAGCACCTCAAGATGAGATTTGCTGTGAGATGGCAGAGTATAAAACTTTGTTGTATTCATTTTTCTAACCGTGTTTATTTACCCATTCCAGAAGAGCCACCACACACAGGTAAATACTAGACATGGGCTCCAATGTCAAATTCCTTATGTCAAGCAACTCCAGAAAACCGGAGACATCAGCAACGCATGCCCGCTCTGCCAGAGGTACCAAAAGCTGGTCAAATGTTCTTGACTGGACAGCAAACTCCCCTGACCTGAACCCCAGAGAAAATCTGCGGGGCTGTTGTCAAGAGGAAGATGAGAAACGTCAGATGACCTTGCAGTAATTAATGCAGAAGGAGGTCCAACCAAGTACTGAGTGCATGGAAAAGCACAGAATGCCTGAAATCTGTGCTTAAAACATCCGGTTTTGACTGCTCTGATGCGATATCTGGTGAAATTGAATTTCTGGTTTTCTTTAACTGTATGAGTCATGTTAATTAAGATTGGCACAAAAATAAATAAAGCTTGAAATATTTTAATCAAACTCATCTGTAAAGTGACCGCTGCACTTCCTGAGACGACGGACGAGAATTCCTTCAACCATACGCAATATTCACATTTTTCGAGATGTAATCTGAACGACGATGATATTCACAGAGCCACACTGTCTAAAACACAGATGATTCCAGTCGAGGCACTGTTGGCTCTATCTGTTCAGACGTAAAAAAATAAAATAAAATAAAATAAATTGTACTTTGAATTACAAAGCAAATGAGGGACACGGTGAGAATAGAGCGTCGGTGGAGTTTCATTTCAGGCTTTATCTTCATCTGAGTAAAATAAAAAATAAAAAATTCAATTTAAATACATCCTTTCTCTACCGCATACCTGCTATATGGACACTTGCTCATTTTGCAGCATAACTCAAGGACAGAGTCAGCAAAGGGAATATGAGCCTAATCTCATCCACCGGCGCTGAAATCTAAGGCGCTGTGAGAGAGGCAAGCAGTCGGGGTGTCAGTGGGGTGAGACTTTCGCCCCGTCTTCCTGCCGAGTGAGCTGATGAGACGGGGAACAGGAGACTGCTCACCTTCTCCAAACAAATACTTTGTATTCCTTGTCGTTATGCAGTGGGGTGCAAAGTTGACAAATTTGTATCATGTGACTCATAATCGACCCCCAGAGATAGAAAGGAGAGGAGGGGGGTGTTGAGGAAATGTCTAACAACGAAGGAAGGAATCGCATCAAATAGAAAAAAAAAGGAAGTCGGACAAATCGACAGAAGCCTTTTACTGCCTTGCAGAGGAATTTATACTTTCTATACCTTTTCAAAAATTTAGTCATTGTTTTTACCCATGAACTTTAATGTGACTTGGACCAAAACAAACTAGCGCGCAGTAAGGTGGAACTTGTTTTTTTAAAAAAAAATAAGAATAAAATATGAAAACTGTGGCTCACAATTGTATTCAGCCTCTGCTAGCCTCTGCTGGCTTTGTAAATCCAGAGGCTAAAATGTTCCCCAGTTCAATCAAATGAGAAGTTTTGCCACAGATCAGGCACAGTGAACCACTTCACAGTTTAACAGCATCAAGGTTGACACGTCAACGCAAGCGATTAACCTGAACATTTTAAAACATTAATATTATACAACGCAGATTAATCAAAACCACCATTTTGACCTAAAAGTCTCTCTCCTACGTAGAGTTCGTCTAGATGGGGACAAGCGACCGTCGACTCATTGCACAACTTCCACAGGAAATGAACAAAGGGGGACATTTCTAGATAAATGTTTGAAGCAAAATGGCTTCATTTGGACGTTCCTGAACATAAAAACCAGGACAGCTGAGAGTCTTGTTTTGTTTGAGACAATAAAACTTTTTTTTTTCTGAAAACATGCAGTTTTCACTTTCGCTTTTTATAGGTATATGTTTGACTAAAATGAACATTGTTCTTTTAATCTGTGTACTACTGACAACATGTCTCTGAAATTCCGAGCAAAAATTAAGTATTTAATACGAAATGGTCAAAACAAGACAAGATGCAACGCTTTCAGACCTCAAACAATGCAAAGAAAACTCAGGAAGAGTTCAGAAATCAATATTTGTTGGAATAACCAGGAGGTTTTCGATGGCGTTCAGTGCAATGGGCTCTTCATTTTTTCCAGAGCTGTGTTTATGATTATTAAGAGTCATATGCAGTGATCAGATCAGAGATGATGAAATAAACAAATGAGTACATAAGTAAATAAATGCTGTAGAGAAATTTGGAATGCAGCTCTATTGGGAATAAACATTTGTTTAAAATGATCAAAAAGAAAGAGAATTGGGATAAATAAGAAGTGAAAAAGAAGCTACAGGCGATTTCAGAACAGCTGATGTTCTACTCCTGACTCCGATCTGCAGCAAAAGGTTTGGCAGGAGAGCTCATGTGTTCAGTCCCAGAACATCTCAGAAATCATGGGCACTTTGGCCCTTTGGACCCCCCCCTGTCGAATTATGTTTTACAATCTCTCTCTCCCCAAGGTTTACAAGACACAAGCCATCTCCACAAACTCTGCTAAACTGTTACAGCGAGTTTTACATAAGGCGAGCTGTTTCACAGCTCCCAGGTTCCCCATCCGGGGCGGCATGATGTCATCAAGTCAAGACACAGAACAGGAGAACCATTATTTCCTGCGCAGTGTTGTAATGCTCACCTACGTAAAACCGGGTGACGCTGGTAATGAAACAAGAGAACTCTCTGCGAAGCCCTACGTGTGTGTGCATGTATGTGTATGCGTGCGTGTCTGTGCTTGGAAATCAGCTCCTTCACAGAAAACACCCAGTGCCAAATGAAGGATGGCGAACCACGTGAAAACTGAACATGAATGGGCAAATGGAACCCAGATGTACCGTCCCGCGCAGCACAGAAAACGAGTTTTTCATCTTGTGGAAAAGCTGCAAAGGTTCAACTCAAGCTACTGTTCAGAGGGACGCATGTGAGCGAGTTTGCCACAGGAGAAAGGCGCGAGCCTCATCCTCGGACAGCCTCAATTTAAAGACCTGCTTTGGGCCGAAAACATAGCGGGGGCGGTGTTAAGGCGAAAAGTTTGTGTAAGCTTAACACGCGGCGTCTGGATCAAGCCACAGCTTGACATTTGTTGTGCTTGAATGACCCACAGAGCTGAAAACATGAACCGAGTTTTAATATTAGCCCCCACTGAGGCCACAAAGCCTTGACTGTGCCGTTGTGTCCGACTGACGGTTAGCTGACCCGAGGATGGTTTTGAATTAGTTTTTTTTCTCTCTCTCTCCCTCCCCCTCTCTCTAGACAGACAACCCAAGCAAACACATAGAAAAAAAAAAAATCCTGTCAAAGCACCGTGGAAAATAAGCTTCCAGAGGAGGTTTGACTGAAAACAAAAAGACACAGAGAAGAGGGCGGAATATGAGAAAGTTATGTAGGAGGCTTGTTATACTTAATGGAGCAGTTGGGTATCAAAGGACCACTGTGAGGTTTTTTGCAGAGTAACATGGTGGTCCTGTGGATATAATTTTATTTTTGCATCACAACAACCCAATTTTACTTCCAGTCTGACACGTGTGGGTGCTTGGTCTAAATTCATCAAGTGTCGCATTTCAACCCACAAGGTGCCCTGTTAGTGTCCCTTTTCGGTGTGCTTGGTAAGTCCAGCAGACCTAAATAGAAATCCCCATAAAATCTGAAATAGAAACCGTGAGATGTTACCCAGACACCAACAGACATAATTTGTAAACTGATCTCTTTTTTCAAACAGAACAATGTCCAAGATCTTATTAACCAAAAGCAAAAACATTAACAAAAAAAAAATAAAATTGTTTTGGACAAGCATATCTCTCACTAATAGGATAGAAGGGTTTTCCTAAAGACGAAACTTTTAGTTAAATCGGTTTAATATACTTTCAAATCTATTTTTTCTGCAGTTCATGTTTTCCTGTAAAGACACCGAGTGTACAAATAACCATATTTTTTCTCACTGACAAATCAGACCACATTTTGCCCTTTTAAGGTCAGTTAGGATTAACAAAATTATTTCCATTTGCTAAACAAAAAAATAATTTCTGAGAGATGTTTTTTTTAGTATGTTTGTCAAAGTTTACGTTCTCTAGATTTCCCTTGCCTTTGAGCAGTCTGTGTAAGGCTAGAGGATGTTGCTGGCTTGGTAATCTTCTGGTGGATCTGTTTAATAGAGACCCTGCTTCCTTGTTTTCATATTTTTCAGTTAGGAGACTGAATGTATTTTAGTGTAAAATAATAAATAAGCCCAAAAAGTAGTGAAGTAAAATACAGAAAAAATGTTGTCTTAAGCTGTTGAGAGAGTTTTATTGTCAACTGTGAAACGACCAGAGACATGAGCTGAAGGGCCACTCAGAGAGGAAAAAAGCTATTACTTCAAAAGTATGACAAGCCAGATTTCTGTTTGTAATATATGTAAGCCATTGACATTTGGTGGAAGAAAAGGAAAACTTTGCAAACCAGCGATAACCAGTCCAACTGGGATCTATGGGGGTGGATTTGGTGGAGGGAAAATGAGTGTGCGTCACAAAATAGATGGCATTATAGAAAAAGAACATTATGTAGAAACTAGAAAATTCCTGAAGAAATTTAATCGGGGCCTGCCAAAGTGTGCCTGTCGGTTTGGACCCAGCGTTCTGATGCTAAAAAGTAGTATCAATTCTAAAGAAAGCTGCAATGTACTCAACAGCATGTGGAAAGTCACAAGCATGTTGAGAAACAAGGACTTATGCCATTCTGTATGTTAAAATTAGTGTATATGCTAAAATTAGCCAAAATGCTAATGTTAGCCTAAATGCTGGCAGTAGCATGTGGAGCATCACTAGCATGTTGTTATAATTTGACTTGCTCCATTCAGTATACTAAACATGTGTAATTAATAAGAAAATTGTGCAAGGCAGTTCACTCTCCTGAGAAAAAAAAAAAAAAGATGATAAAGGCTGACATTATTACACCGCCTACGGCGGTGCACTAACCTCAGAGGAATATTGAGGCTTTTGTTTTGAAATTTTCAGTAAGCTTCATTTAAATGACCAAACTAATTTAATGTGTAACAGTGGTTTGTTTAAACCAGTCACCTAAAGCCCAAAAGAGCAATTACCTGCTGTGAAAAATGTGAAGGCTTTTATTTTGAAATTTTCAGTAAGCTTAATTTTAAATGGCCACACTAATCCAATGTGTTAATCCAGCTATATTATGCCCAAAACAGCAAGTAGTTCTAAATGCCAGCTCACCCCGAGTCTGTGGTATCTGAGTGTTCCGCCATGTTTGTAGTTCTGACCTTCAGTCTTTGTAGTTCTAAAGAGAAGTTTGGCTCTCTGCCAACTGTCATGTGGATCCGTAAAAGTGATCCAAAAATCATTTGAAGTGTATGAGAGAGCAATTTCTCGTCTCTGATAGGACCGCGATTCATATCTGTAGCTCACTCACATTAATAGCAGCGATGAGAGAAAGATGGTGTGCGCTGAGGTCTGAAATTTTTCATAAAAGTATTTAAAGAATGGCTGAGAGCGTGTGGTTACCCTGTCACTTGATTTCGCTCTGAAGCACCTTGACAGAAAACCGTAAGCCCTGAAGAAATTTTGAAAACATTTTATCAGAGCAGGTTTCGTGACCGACTTTCATACCAATTACAGCGATATTTGTAGGAATAAGAGCTATTTAAAAATTGTTTTGGGTTCAAAAATCCACTCATTTTCTCACTCTAAAAACGTGGCAGTTGGTGTCAGTTAAACTTTGCATTTCGGCAGTTGGAAATTTCGCTCGTTTTTTGCTTTTTACGTCGCCATCGTAAATCCGATCCCCAATACAAATAATAGCTCCAGTGCCGGTGTTCTGTCTATCAGTGCTACCCTTAAATCTGTCCTACCTTGTGGTAATGCGCTCATCGATGAAATGTTACATACTGCTTACTCAGCAGGTTTCTTAAAAATACGTCCTAACTAGAAGTTTTGTTTCATGTGTTTTATTTCATCGCAAATTAAATAAAGTAAGCTTTATTTAATTTATTTTATACCTGGCTTTCATTAAGCTGCTGTATTACTTCATGGTTTTAGTTTACATGACAACAGCTTGTAAACATATTTAGAAATGGCTTTAGTTTGATGTCTGCAATGTTGTTACTGTAAACACATTATTTGGCGGTTTATCAGGACAAAATACTTTGTTTTGTGGGCTTTTTTTGGCCCTATACTTTAAAATATTTTATTTTAATAACACTATTAAACTTTGCTAAATAGATGTTGGCAGCGACACTGAAGCTGTGTAATATCAGTGTACGTGAATCATATCCTGTCATTTCAGGTGCACAGTGACCTGCGCAGTTCGGTGGACACACTGAGCCTACGCTGCATTCAATAAAGTCTGTCATACAATGGATTAATGTGCAAAAAAAAAAGTTGCAGTGATTTGTATTTGTCTGTGTTTAATGTAATTCCAATAAAACCCTGTTTCCCATGTCTGACACTGTTTTATTCTTACAAATGCCTCTGTATTTAAAATATTTTTAACAGGTAGGATATTCTAATAAAATGATTAGTGCATACATCTATAGCTTTTCATTTTTAATGGGTAGGATATTCAGATGAAAGAAGTGATCTTCTTGTAGTTTCATCGTGTATATAAATTATTCCAATGCTAAGCATAACTCATAAGCTTCCACTTCAGTCCCATCACTCAAATAATGGCGTCCAATATATTTAACATTAACAACCAGCTATAGTTTTCTGTTTGTAAACATGACGGTAGGAATTTTGGATGCGTAGCACTGACAGATAAACTTAGCTATCTATCCGTGCTACAGTAGCAAAATCTGACGAGGTAGCACTCATAGTCAGAACACTGTGTTACAACCCCATCCTAAGAAAACAGTTTGCAACAAAAATGGCAGAGAACCCCTAGCTTCCACTTTGAAAAGAAACGCTTCTTAGACAATTATTCACCAAAATGCTCACAGCAAGATCAGTTCAGTCCCCACAAACAGTCAGCTCTCAAACAAGATCACGTCAGGTCAAGGCCCAGAACAAAAAAAAAGGGGATCTGGCATCTCCAGCTTGCTGCTCTTTATAGGGTGGCTGATGAGCTCCAATACACTTCACCTGCGGCAGCCAGGCAGAACTGAAACAGAGAGATACAGAGCTCTCTCAGAAAGAGAGCCCCTAGAGGTCAGTGACTGTAACACACNTCTGTGGTATCTGAGTGTTCCGCCATGTTTGTAGTTCTGACCTTCAGTCTTTGTAGTTCTAAAGAGAAGTTTGGCTCTCTGCCAACTGTCATGTGGATCCGTAAAAGCGATCCAAAAATCGTTTGAAGTGTACGAGAGAGCAATTTCTCGTCTCTGATAGTACCGCGATTCATATCTGTAGCTCACTCACATTAATAGCAGCGATGAGAGAAAGATGGTGTGCGCTGAGCTCTGAAATTTTTCATAAAAGTATTTAATGAATGAGAGCGTGTGGTTACCCTGTCACTTGATTTTGCTCTGAAGCACCTTGACAGAAAACCGTAAGCCCTAAAGAAATTTCGAAAACATTTTATCAGAGCAGGTTTCGTGACCGACTTTCATACCAATTACAGCGATATTTGTAGGAATAAGAGCTATTTAAAAATTGTTTTGGGTTCAAAAATCCACTCATTTTCTCACTCTAAAAACGTGGCCGTTGGTGTCAGTTAAACTTTGCATTTCGGCAGTTGGAAATTTCGCTCGTTTTTTGCTTTTTACGTCGCCATCGTAAATTCGATCCCCAATACAAATAATATCTCCAGTGCTGGTGTTCTGACTATCAGTGCTACCCTTAAATCTGTCCTACCTTGTGGTAATGCGCTCATCGATGCTACGTCACATACTGCTTACTCAGCAGGTTTCTTAAAAATACGTCCTACCTGTGGAAGTTTTGTTTCATGTGTTTTATTTCATCGCAGATTACGGTAAGCTTTATTTAATTTATTTTGTACCTGGCTTTCATTAAACTGATGTACTACTTCATGGTTTTAGTTTACATAACAGCTTGTAAACATATTTAGAAATGGCTTTAGTTTGATGTCTGCAATGTCGTTACTGTAAACAAATTATTTGGCGGTTTATCAGGACAAAATACTTTGTTTTGTGGGCTTTTTTTGGCCCTATACTTTAAAATAATTTAGTTTAATAACACTCTATTAAACTTTGCTAAATAGATGTTGGCAGCGATACTATGCGAGACTGAAGCTGTGTAATAGCCGTGTAATACACATGAATCATATCCTATCATTTCAGGTGCACAGTGACCTGCGCAGTTCGGTGGACACACTGAGCCTAAGCTGCATTCAATAAAGTCTGTCATACAACGGATTAATGTGCAAAAAAAAAAGTTGCGGTGATTTGTATTTGTCTGCGTTTAATGTAATTCCAATAAAACCCTGTTTCCCATGTCTGACACCGTTTTATTCTTACAAATGCCTCTGTATTTAAAATATTTTTAACAGGTAGGATATTCTAATAAAATGATTTGTGAATACATCTATAGCTTTTCATTTTTAATGGGTAGGATATTCAGATGAAGGAAGTGATCTTCTTGTGGTTTCGTCGTGTATATAAATTATTCCAATGCTAAGCTAAGCATAACTCATAAGCTTCCACTTCAGTCCCGTCACTCAAATAATGCCGTCCAATATATTTAACATTAACAACCCGCTATAGTTTTCTGTTTGTAAACATGACGGTAGGAATTTTGGATGCGTAGCACTGACATAAACTTAGCTATCTATCCGTACAACAGTAGCAAAATCTGATGAGGTAGCACTCATAGTCAGAACACTGTGTTACAACCCCATCCTAAAACCCCTAAAATAAGTTCTGGCACCAGGCTTTAACATAAAACAAAAAGTAATCTGAACAGTTGATGTCAGTAACCAAAAATATAATTTATTTTACAATTCTGATAAAACAACACTAAAGGAGACAGAAAACACAGGGAAGCTTTATGCTTCAGGGTCTCCAAGGCCAAAATAAAAAAAACACCCCCTTCTAACTATAAAATAAAACTTTCTAAAGAAGAACTAAAAGAAAATACAAAACCTAAACTCCATTGCTAACCCCAAAACAGGAGAAAAAAGTTTGCAACAAAAATGGCAGAGAACCCCTACCAGCTTCCACTTTGAAAAGAAACACTCCTTAGACAATTATTCACCAAAATGCTCACAGCAAGATCAATTCAGTCCCCACAAACAGTCAGCTCTCAAACAGGATCACGTCAGGTCAAGGCCCAGAACAAAAAAAAAGGGGATCTGGCATCTCCAGCTTGCTGCTCTTTATAGGGTGGCTGATGAGCTCCAATACACTTCACCTGCGGCAGCCAGGCAGAACTGAAACAGAGAGATACAGAGCTCTCTCAGAAAGAGAGCCCCTAGAGGTCAGTGACTGTAACACACNCGGTACGAGCCGCATTAACGGTCACAGAAGAAAAATAAACTATATTTACTAGAAAATTTCTGAAGAAATTTAATCGGGGCCTGCCAAAGTGTGCCCGTCGGTTGCTAAAAATTAGCATAAATGCTAAAGTAAGCTACAACGTACTCAATAGCATGTGGAGAGTGACAAGCATGTTGAGTATCGTAATTTTTACCTTACTCAACAAGAATTGTGCAGTTATGTTTTTTCTGAAAAGTGAAAGTTTTTTCTTGTCGTTGGTGGTAAGTATTATAAGACATTCAACACAAAAGCAAAAGTCTGATTTATACTACTATTTAGTTAGTTAAGTTTACATTTGGTAAATTTCACAAAAGTAAAAGTCAGATGTTTACTTAAACCCCTTTCGCACTGCAGGGTCCGGCACGCTTTGGTCCGGTTCCACCCGTACTGCAGCCCTATTGTGTTTGCATATAACTGAGCGTGGCATCGAAGCTGTACCAGATGTCATTATTTTTTAAACTAAACAATGGTTCCGATGTAGCGGCCGAAGTCACTTCCTCTGAGATGCAGAGGAAAACTTTCTCTTTCCTCGTTGACCGATCTAGTTCATTCTGTGCTCGTTCATCAGTGAGTAAGCAGAGGAAAAAAAATTACCTCATCATGGACCAGGTAACAGCAGAATATTGGGAGGAATTCATTGCAAATTAAAAATGATAAAAATATTAAAAAGAGCACTCTTTATAAAATATAGTAAGAACAATTTAGGGAGAGCCAGCTAGAACCAATCAACGGGTGACTGCAAAACAACCAACGGCTGTCTCTAAACCAATCAGCTGCTGAATTCAAAGCAGCCCCGCTTGGAACCACAGCTCTTGTGGTTCCAAGGAGCCGGGTGGAACCTGGTCGGAAGTTCTAATGCAAAAACGGTTGGCCCTACTTTGAACCCGTGTCGTTCATTGGCGGGCCTTGCAGTGCGAAAGGGGCTTTTGTGGCACTTTGCTACCAGAAAACGTGTCCATCTCTTAGCAACTGATTAACAACAAATATTGTTATTGTTAAAAAACATAAGATTTCTTCTACCTCCAGCCCCCACTCCAACTCCTGGATCAACTCCACCAATCCCAGCGNTACACTTCACCTGCGGCAGCCAGGCAGAACTGAAACAGAGAGATACAGAGCTCTCTCAGAAAGAGAGCCCCTAGAGGTCAGTGACTGTAACACACTGGGATTGAGCCGCACGTTTTGATACCATTTTTGTGGGGTTTCTTGCAGCGGTACGAGCCGCATTAACGGTCACGGAAGAAAAATAAACTATATTTACTAGAAAATGTCTGAAGAAATTTAATCGGGGCCTGCCAAAGTGTGCCCGTCGGTTGAACCCAGCGTTCTGATGCTAAAAATTAGCATCAATGCTAAAGTAAGCTACAACGTACTCAATAGCATGTGGAGAGTGACAAGCATTGTTGAGTAACGTAATTTTTACCTTACCTGACTCAACAAGAATTGTGCAGTTATGTTTTTTCTGAAAAGTGAAAGTTTTTTCTTGTCATTGATGGTAAATATTATAAGACATTCAACACAAAAGCAAAAGTCTGATTTATACTACTGTTTAGTTAGTTAAGTTTACATTTGATAAATTTCACAAAAGTAAAAGTCAGATGTTTACTTAAACCCCTTTCGCACTGCAGGGTCCGGCATGCTTTGGTCCGGTTCCACCCGTACTGCAGCCCTGTTGTGTTTGCATATAACTGAGCGTGGCATCGAAGCTGTACCAGACATCATTATTTTTGAAACTAAACAATGGTTCCGATGTAGCGGCCGAAGCCACTTCCTCTGAGATGCAGAGGAAAACCTTTTCTTTCCTCGTTGACCGATCTAGTTCATTCTGTGCTTGTTCATCAGTGAGTAAGCAGAGGGAAAAAAAAAAATACCTCATCATGGGACGAGGTAACAGCAGAATATTGGGAGGAATTCATTGCAAATTAAAAATGATAAAAATATTAAAAAGAGCACTCTTTACAAAATATAGTAAGAACAGTTTAGGGAGAGCCAGCTAGAACCGATCAACGGGTGACTGCAAAACAACCAACGGCTGACTCTACACCAATCAGCTGCTGAATTCAAAGCAGCCCCGCTTGTAACCACAGCTCTTGTGGTTCCAAGGAGCAGGGTGGAACCTGGTCAGAAGTTCTAAAGCAAAAACGGTTGGCCCTACTTTGAACCCGTGTCATTCATTGGCGGGCCTTGCAGTGCGAAAGGGGCTTTTTTGGCACTTTGCTACCAGAAAACGTGTCCATCTCTTAGCAACTAATTAACAACAAATATTGTTATTGTTAAAAAACATAAGATTTCTTCTACCTCCAGCCCCCACTCCAACTCCTGGATCAACTCCACCAATCCCAGTGGAGGGAGCCGGGGGACCCATTCATCCAACATGATAGCCATCCGAGTGGCGATGTTGAGCTGTCTGACAGTATGGTTTGGCCACCTCTTCACAATAGTCCTTAATGTTTTTTCTAAGAACATTCCAGTCCACTGGGTCCATGATGATGCGCTCCTCACCGTTTAACTTGGTCAGATCCTTCTGTCATGAAATGCTGGTGATGGTGGTGAGAGAACACAGCAGACCCAGGTAGGAGATGAGTGATTGTTTTAATTATGAAAAACAATTCAAAACAGTCCAAGGAACAGGCAGCACAGTTGAGCGGAAGGCAAATGCTCATCACTGGTAGCAACTGATCAAACAAGACTGAAGATGACTCAGGACAGGAACAACAGTACCACTGTGACGACTAACGATTAGGAGCCGAAAAAAGCACAGAGACAACAGGTGGCATAAATACACAGGGGGTAATCACAGAATGAGACACACCTGGGAAGAATCAAGGGAGAAGACAGGACAGCACAGAGACTCACAAGAAACAGAACCTAAAATAAACAGAGAAAACTCAAATCCCCACAGTGTCAATTTAAAGAGTGTCTCCAACAGTTAGAGAGCGAGAGACAAAGGTCAATTTAAGGTAAATTTAAAAGACACCAGTTAGCCTAATCACTTTTTTCCCCTGAGCGGTAGGAAAGCTAAGTAAGGAGGCCCAGATTTCCATCTCCCCAGCCATTTGGTCCAGGAGTTCCCAGATCAGCTGAGAAACATAGTCCCTCCATCGTGTCCTGGGTCTTCCCCTTGGGCGTCTCCTGGTGGATCGTGCCTGAAACACCTCACCAGGGGTTAAAGGCAACAATAACCCCTCATGAAGGAGGCGTCCAGGAGGGATCCCAACCAGATTTTCCGTCTGAAGAACATGGTCTCGGATTTGGAGGCACTGATCCTCATCCCGGCCACTTCGCTCTCGACTGCAAATCGCTCCAGTGAAAGCTGTGGATCACAACCTGATGAAGGCAGAAGGACCACATCTTCTGCAAAAGGCAGAGATGCGATCTTAAGGCCACCAAATCGGATCCCCTCAACACCTTCGCTGTGCCTAAAAATTCTGTCAATAAAAGTATTGAATAGAATTAGTGACAAAGAGCAGCCTTGGTGGAGTCCCACTCTCACTGGAAACGAGCCTGAGTTACTGCCGGGAATGAGGACCAGACTCTGATGCCGGTCTTACAGTGAGCCTCTGTAGCTCGGGATCAGATCACAAAGGTCCCCACCTTCAGCTGCCATCCTTTCGATACTGCAATAACCCTAATGAGGGAACTTTATCATTCCCATCTACTGTGCACTCCCTCCAGGTTGACCGCTAATTTTTCTCCTTAGTTTCCATGGGAAAAACCTTCCTGCCTGCCGGTGTAAAAGGTGGCTTTTCAGGTTTCCTTTTGCCAGGGGGAGTTGGCTTCAGCTGTTTTAATTTTGGTTGTGTTGTGAGCGTTTCTTCTTTAAACCCTGGCTCCAACTTACCTTCAAGCAGAATTCTTCACTTACATCTTGACTTTCTTTTGAGTAGCTGTTTTTTTTCCTGGATCGGTGGTTGAACTCTGACTTGTTCGGTGGTTTCTGTTTCAACTTTGCTTCCATCTTCAGATCCTTTCAAATCAGTGTCATCTTCTACCTTTGCCTCTTTGCTCTTAAGGATTCCTTCAAGTTCTCGTGTTCCATCTTCTCACTGTTGTACAATTGTGGCACCTTATGCATTTGGTCGGCGACTTCTTTTAAGTCATTTAGATGCCTGTCCCTGTTTTTGATTAGAAGCTTTAATTGATTATTTAAGGATCTATTTTCTGTCTTCAGGTTTGTCCAACCAGATTCTGTGTGGGCAAAACTTTTTTTGACATCCAGAGCCTCTCTCTGTTGTTGTGAGATCTCAGCCTGCTGCTCCATAAGTTTACTGACCTGGTGTTCTTTTTTCATCAGACTTTCCTTTAATGATGTTCTTTTAATGTTTTGCTGTTTTTCCACAGCTGATATGCCTGAAGATAAATCGATCCATGGTTTAAACTCTTGCTTAGTTTTATCTGTGGTTTCCTCCATTGGAGTTTTTAGAAGTTTCTTCTCAAGAATTTTATTTTCCTTCTCCGCCTCTTTCAACTGCTTTTCCAGAGCTTTTACCTTGCCCTCAAGAAGTTTGTACTTGTCTTTTTCTATCAAAATCTCATTATTCTTCATGCCGATTTCGTCAATCTTTCGGGACACCTCAAACTCAAGTTTCTTCACTTCACTTTGATGCTTTTCAACCTTCACTTTGTATGCTGTGATTTCAGACATCATTTGCCTTTTTTCTACCTCAATCTTCTCAGCCTGCAGGTTTGAGTCACTCTGGAGGTTTTTTAAAGCGGTTTGAAGCTCTCCGACTTTATTTTTGTAGTCTTTTACCACAGACAACAATTGAGTCCTTTGGGAGCTCTGGTTCTGTACCTCGTGTTTTAACTTCGGGATTTGCTGAGATTCCAGGTATTTGTTTTTCAAGGATTCAAGGATTTTTTTATTGTCATACCACCTTGGGAATTTGTGGTACGGATCCCAGATAAAGAAATCCACTACACACACACACACACACACACACACACACACACACACACACACAAAAGAAAAAATACATCAAATAAATAAATAAATAAATAAATAAAATTGATAAATAATTAAATAAAATAAACAAATGAACATAAAGTAATTAAGTGTTGTAGTTATGTGTCTTAAGCTATGAGGTGAAGCTGCATTTGGTGCAGCTTGAGTTCAGCAGCCTGACGGCTGAAGGGAAGAAACTGTTCCTCAGCCTGGTGGTTTTTGCTCTGGTTCCTCCTCAGCCTCCGGCCTGAGGGGAGCTGCTGGAACAGCCTGTGCGGGATGGGTGGAGTCCTTCATGAGGAGGAGCGCCCTCCTCCTGCATCGTGCTGTGTAGAGGTCTGAGGTGGAGGGAAGGCTGCTCCCCACAGTCCTCTCTGCAGCCTTGACCACCCTCTGCAGAGCCGTCCTCTCGGCAGCAGTGCAGCTGCCTGGCCACATGGTGATCCAGGTGCAGAGAACGTTCTCCACCACACAGCGATAAAAGCTCCTCAGGACCGAGTTCCCAAGTCCAGCTCTCTGTAGCTTCCTGAGGAAGTAGAGATGCTGGTGTGCCATCCTGACCAGACAGGAGGTGTTGGTACTCCAGGTGAGGTCACTGGATATATGCACATCCAGATACCGGTAGCTGGAGACCACCTCCACACCACAGCTGCTCCTCTGATGTACAGGGGCTGAAGAGAATCCTTATCCCTTCTGAAATCCACCACTATCTCCTTGGTCTTCTTCACGTTGATGCAGAGTTTATTTTCTCTGCACCAGTGCACCAGGTGTTCCACCTCCTCTCTGTATATAGACTCATCACTGTTTGTGATGCGTCCCACTACTGCTGTGTCATCAGCAAACTTCACATATGACAGCTGGGGTGTCTTGCCGAGCAGTCATACGTCAGCAGAGTGAAGTGGAGGGGGTTCAGCACGCAGCCCTGCGGCAAGCCAGTGCAGAGGGTGATGGAGGAGGAGGTGGTGTTGTGGAACCTCACAGTCCGAGGTCTGTTGGTCAGGAAGTCCAGAATCCAGTTCCCAGAGTGGAACTCAGTCCAAGAGAGGAGAGCTTCTGCACCAGGGTCTGTGGGTTGATGGTGTTGAAGGCTAAGGAGAAATCCAGGAAGAGCAGTCGGATGTAGGAGTTCCTGCTCTCCAGGTGGGTGAGGACTGCGTGGATCACCGATGAAATGGGGTCAGCAGTGGAGCGGTTCTTCCTGTGGGCATACTGAGAGAGCAGTTTAGCTCTTTGGTGATTGAATCATTCTTCTCATTTAGAAGCTCAATTTGTTTATGAGCTTTTTCCAAAGTCTTCTGCAGTTTGTTCTCCTTAATCAGTAATGCAGATTTTTCTTTAAGCCTTTGTAACCAATCCATAACCAAGATAACCAATTCATCTCTAGTCATTTGTCCAATTTGGGACTTTGTTAATGAATCAGGGTCAATTTGCGACATTTTGACTGTCTGACCGATGTATCAGAAAAGCTACAAAAAAATGCAATGTTAAATCCAATATGGAAAAACCAACGTCCGTGCAGAAATGGAAAAACCAACATCCGTGCAGAAAAGGCATCTGTTTCTTATGACATCACAACACTGTGACATCATCAGATTCCATCAGTGGAATAATGTAATGTATACTATTTTGCTAGGCAACAGCAAAGCCAGCTCACTTTCCAATCTGGCTGTTTCTACTTTATTGTACAAACAGCCAAATCTTATAAGCACATATACTTTTTATACAGTATCTTGAGTGACTAGAAGTCAGTGATTATACTAAGAGAAAGAAAGAAACAAAGGGGTTACAGAATGACATGAACGTTATATGACACAGGTGATTATAATTAGAAAATAAAGAGCCTAATAAACTGAATAACTGGGGTCTTAACATTAAATGAATAAATGTCAAAAATCAAACAGGACAAACTACTACAGAGCAGAGTAGCATTCTTTGTCTCAACCATTTTCACAGAGTTCAACAGAAGTGAAATTTCTTTTAGGTAAGATCGACGTTTGGGGTTACTTATGTTTTTTTTTTTATTATTTACATTTGTGTAATAATGGCCATAATGATCAGGTTATTAATGATATATTCCAATTTTGTGTCCAAAATATAAATGCCAAATTTTATATTGTTGTAAGTTAAAGTTGGAATATTTAAATTATTAGTCAGTAACCAATTATGAGGATACTTCCAAAATGTAGATGCATAACTACAAGAAAAGAATAAATGTTGCAAAGTTTCTACATCAAAAGATACAATCATTTGCCTCAATATTAAATTTTAGTCTTAAGCATTCTTTACATGGATAAAGAATACTTAGCCTAAAAAGACTCTAATATGTATTTTTTAAGATGTCCTTAAATCAGTTTTGGAATTTTGTTTCTCCCTCAGTTGCAAAACCTGTTCTGTCTGTGTTGTCACTGCCAGAGTAGTCAACATCCTGTTGGTCAAGAAGTTTTGGAGAAGCTTGTCACACAAATAAGAAGTATGCTGTCTACCACGAGGTTATGTTTAAATATGGTGTGTTATGTAAGCAATGGTGTTTTCCTAACAGCTGAGGAGTTTCAGCAACAAATACCGTCTCCTCAACTGTTTCTCTGACTGAACATTGCTCAGAAATCTCCAATAGTTTTTAACTGTGAGCAAAACAGCAGCAGCAAAGATCTATTTTTATTCCCTATTGCTCTTGAAGGTATAAATATTCATGCCAAGCCAATAAACTTCACCCAGCAAGACATGATATTGTTTAATTTTATAAGCTTTAGACCGCAGTTTAAATCTCTTTTAAGAGTTGCAGTAAAAAAAGATGCCATTGTTAATAGTTTCCATTGCCATAATTCAACTAACCCCTACTTGGGCAACCACAGACTCGACCCACAACTATTTTTGACTTCTGAAAACAAAATATCTGTGGTGCAGAATGTGAAAGTGCAAAAATATTGACAATTTGGGGGTGGGTGCGTGTTTATTTTGACCCCGGTAGGGAACGGGATCAGATAAAGCCCTCAGTCTCACCTTTATCCGAGAGCTGTTTAAGTTTTGCTCACAAATTCCTGGATATTGAAAAACTGATAAACTCAAGTCTATAAGAACATTTTTCTCTGCTCTGTTACTGAAAAAAACAACAACAAAAAAAACATGAAGATAAAGCTGAAAAGGGTCATGAAAGAATGTTGGAATGATCATGAACCATAGGAGCTAAACGAGACGCTAAATGCTTAAGGAGTGTAAATCTACAACAGGAGGACAAATAGAGATAGGAAGGAAACCTGATGCGGCTACAGATTTAGTCGACAAAAGAACTGTACTGTTTTGTAGTAAAACAATCCAATCTCTTAATCTCTGAGCCACAGTTGTGGTTTTGATGGACATAAAAGCACTCTAAAGCCACAGACTAGATCACACACCGATGCAATTAACTCACTGTCAAGCGCAGATAATTAGCACAGAATTGTGGTGATAAAGCCCTAAGTGTGTCACCTTCCAGAACTAGGACATCAGTGTAAGTTACAGGGGCTAATGGGACTCTCTGACGCTCACAGCGAACCAGCGTATGAGGCACTGTACAGAGTATTTAAAGGGAAAATACAAGGACTACCCATATATGGCTGTCAGGTCATATAACAAATAAAAATTATCTTTGGTTTCCTTGAAGTCATATGTGGTTTTCTTTTTTTTTCTTTTCCCCCCTCTTTATGAAAATGAGCAGATATATTGTCAACTTAATTTGCAGTAGCTTCATTTTTTGTTATTATTAAAATATGCTATTAGGCTTCTTATTGGCTTGCATTCCTCATTCTGCTGTTTTGTGCTTCCGCCCTCCAGTTGTTGAAAATGATTAAATCATGCGAAAAAGCTAAGACGCCGTATAACAGCACACATAGTTTGTTTTCGTTTCTGTATGTGTTTAATATAGCTTGTTAAAAAATTGTAGGAATTTAATATGATCACATCTCATTTTAAGCCGAGTGTAGATGTGATATTCAGTGAATAATAAGCGTCTCTTTGACAGCTAACAACAAGTAACATTTTTCTTTGTGCTTTTAGTTTGGTGCGCTTGTGACTTTTTAGGCGGGAGTGAACATCAGGATGAGTTTAAAAGAGCAGCCTGAGGCCTCCTGAATAAAGAATGTTGCAAACTATGAGTCGGATAAACAGTGCTAGGAAAGTTACTTTTAAAAAGTAAATAGTTTTCAGTCATTTTATGTTACTCTGTGGAACATGTTACCCTGACGATGAGGAATGTGATGGTGAGAAAAGTTTGCACGTGTGTGTGTGTGCGCTTGTACTTGTTTAGGACCATGTCTGACATATTTACTAACCTTCTGAAGACCACTAGGTCTTATGGGGACCAAACCCCAGAGAATCCCTTGTATAGGGTCTTTGGGTTTAGAGGTATGGTTTGAATGAGGCTTTAGCTAAGGTTTAGGCACACAGATGCAGTTACCAAAATGAATGGAAGTCAACACTAATTCATGTATGTGCTTGGGATTTATTTTTGCTTACAGGCCTCTGGTGAGTTATGGCTCACCAGATGAAGCATTGATAACACTGCTGTTCTGAAAGCGTATGGTAAAGTCAATCTTTGATTAAAGTTTGACTATGGGGTAAAATGAAATATGTGAGAGGAATCATGATGCAGAACTGCTTCAATTCTCCACCTCTCCATCTGCCTTGCCAGTTGTTTCCAATCTGAGCGTACTTGTGTGTCAGACTTTGTTCGTGTTTTTTTTTTTATAGATCACAACCTTTGTGTGAAAAGTGACATACGCCAGTTTCAGGTCCGTTTTTTTTTCTTTTTTTGAGCCCCATGATTCTGATCTCTTTGAAATAAAGTGGCATGACTTTAGACTGTACATGCAAGGAAGCCCTCAAACATTTCCTAAGGCCGACATTGTTCGTTTCCATGGTCTGCATGGCAATCTGACCATATAGTTGATGAGATTTTCTCAAATTGAACCTGACTGTTTTATCCAGTGCCTTGAAATCACTAATTTGACTCGACTTAAAAGACAATCTAAATCTGTGTGACACACTTGCAAAACCTTTTTTCTTTTGGTAGCTTAAGCAAATTATTTTGAATTTTAGAGCTTTTCCGTAGTTAGACAAAGGCTTTTCTCATCCTTTGTCCATTTACATTAAAATAAGATACCAGACGATTTTTGGTTTTTTCAGTTGTCGCTTGTGATTGCAGCTGGCTTTGACCACACTGCCCTCTGCTGGATAGTAATTGAGTCACACAGCTCTACAGAAAGATGGACATGCGTTAGGATCTGCATACAGGATTGCATAAATCGCTTATTTTCTGTTTTGTCCCGAAGACTTTCTATTGCACCATAGACATTGCGTGGATCTTGTTGCCAAGGCACCAGTTATGTAACACAGTGATGTTTATACACATGCAGAAGAACAGAAGTAAGTTAATGTTTGCATAATCATTTATTTACTGTGGTTACTCTTGCTTTTGACATTAGTGGTAGTGGCAAACGCCCCATGAATTCAAAAAATTTTTATCCTATTTTTTTTTTGTTTGCAGTGTTTTCAATTTGCCACCAGAGAGCGCTCTTGCTTTAAATAAATTTTAAATGAAAATATGATTTCATAATTTCAAGTAATTATCAGACATAAACAAGTGGGGCGTTTTATTTAGCATTATCTGATTCATCCAGTTATTTCCTTAACACAACTCATAACATTCTGAAAAGAATGTAATTAAAAAGCCAGAGACTGACATATTGTTTGTGAACTAAAGAAATAACAGCTATCAAAATTCAACATTAAAATAGACTCGCCGCAAAGCTGACCTTCATTGGCACAAATCTCCTCACTATGCATGCCCAAGGACGATAAAAGATTATTCCTGATCCCTTAGTAACCAAACAAACTGCTAACAATCCCAGATCCCTCGTCCTTTTGTCTCTCGCAAGACTTTGTCTCACATGTCTCTCAGCAGCAGATCATGTGCTTTCTAAGGGCTAATAGACATTGTTGGCCTTGTTGCCAAAATATACTCAAAGCTCAGTATCCAAATCAACAGTGTTAGGATCACAATGTGTTATGCAACCTCAGGAAAACCGTTTTGGAGACAGATTTAAAAGTAACAACAATGGTGGAATGAATTATAGTCCACACCTTTTAACACTCACCATACAACAAGCACGAATGTTTTGGCAAAACTGTTTAGCGATGCAAGTAAAGTGTGGTTGCATCATTTTATAAATACTATGTGGTGCTCAGAATGTAAAAGTTATGGAATCAAAATTCTTGTACTTTCAAAAAAAGCTACCAGTTTGGAGCTTTTTGGTAGTTCTTCCATGCATGCATATGTATACATTAATGCACAAAGTTTCTGATAAGCAAGCAGATCAATCAAGACTATCTGTAAAGCACAAAAATATGTTTCAGACAAAAAAACCCAGGTAAGGCTGTCAAGATGACATTTAACACAGGACCAAAATACAGACAGAAGATTTTGGGGGCATCAATGGTGAGATTTTATTGACAAAAACGAGGATACTTTACAACCAAGCCGCAAAGGAAGTGAGGCGTGAAGAACAGGTAGAGAATCAGGAGGATTCATTGACAATGAACATCCAGGAGCTGAAATACTGAGAAGTGCCATAACTGACAACATGCAGGTTCTTGGTTACTCATAACAGGGCGCAGCTGGCAGAGAAGGCAAACAGACTGAAGGAAGGATGGAAAATTAAAAAAAAGCTGAACAGAGACCGAAAGAATCTAGTACAAAAAAGGAAAAAGCCTGACAAATAATCTAAAAGGGTATACAAATAATAATAACAAAATACAAAAAACAGAACTGAAGAATTAACGAGAAGGCCTGTTGAGCAATAACAAGAAGAATAGAAAGAGAAATATGCTCCAAAGTCCTGCAGTGGTGAAATTCAGGTGTACCAACAGCATTGAGTCACAGAGGTTTCACACAAAGATACAAAAAGTATTAAAGTTATATTAAAAACAAATTGAATACAATACTAACATACTGTACTGTGAGGTCAAAACAATAAAATAAAATACCACCAGAAATAACAGAATGATCTCAGCGATGTGAAGGACAATGCACATAGATGCATTGAAAAGACAGACTCTTTACAATGATGAAAAATAAAAACTGCAAAAAGAACAGGAGAAATGTTATTTAAAGTGATTCAAACTGTGCAGATACCAACTGGAATGTAAACTCTGGTTGAGTCTGTTGGGATCAGTGACAGTTATAGAGTCGAACAGCTGGTGAGAGGAAGGATCTACGGTGAAGCTCCTTTGTGCGTTTAGGATGCAGCAGCTTGTCGATGAAGGAGCACTCCAGCTCAGAAACTGCTTCATGCCTGGAGTTGGACACATTGTGCAACAGTGATGCTATTTCAGCCAGAGTCCACAAAATCCTGTCTGGACTGTCTGTGCTCTGAGTTGTCCTCTCCTGTAAAGAAACAACTACGGAAGGGTTATCAGAGAAGTTCTGAACACAAACATGAACGAAAACCAAAAGTCAAACAACGAAGGAATGTGACAAAAACAGACAGAGATATTATGACAAACCTGCTCTTCGCCAATTGACTCATTCAACAAATTTCAACTGCTCATTACATGTGGCATCCGTACAACTGGATTGGACCTGAACTTTTAATTAAAATACAGTAAACTGAAATGCAAGATTTGTAAAGACACTGGATGAAATTAAGAAAATTACTTATTTACAATCACACTATAAGTCCTCTTAAACTTCAAGTTCTTTATTTTATTTTGATTCAAAGGATGTCAGCTTTCTTAACTCCTGCCATGAATCAGCTCTTTGCCTTCTTATGAAGTTTTTCTTTCACTGACGGTTTCTTTGAATATCCACAGAGCTAGTCATTAACAAAAATAATGTCTGTTCTTGTGAAACTCATCAGCATAAAGAGAAACTAGATATAGCCACTCATCTGTTTCAGTAGTACTGCTTTAATAGTAACAGAGCTCTTGATTAGCATTTCAGATTATTAGTAGCCTGTGCACTGTTTTCTTTCAGTTTCATTAAAATATATTATTTTAATACCCTGACAACAAAAAACTGACCATGTAAGCAGGTAAATATGTCCCTCCTTTATTGTGTGATAATTTTTAGTGGCTTGGTGCTCTTAACCAGCAGACGTCTGTGCTTTTGAGTGGTTTCTGAATCAAATTAAGAAATGTGAAAGTGTTGTATTTTACAAAACAGAAAAGACAAACAAAAACTCTGGAACCGTTTACAGATTGGTATTATGGTTTCATGGTTATGGACAGAGTTATGAGGAAAGCAAACAAGGTTCTAGCAGGCGAGGCAAACACCCCGAGATCGTTGTCTGAGCTGCTTCCTTCCTGTTGGATGTAGGACCTTCTTCTATTCTCAAGAAACGGGACAGGCTTTTCGTTCATAGTCCAAGTGATTAAACTGGTCAACAGTAAAAAAAAAAAAAAAATGTACCATAAGTTCAAACCTCTTTGCCGTTAATACCATGTATGTGTCGATGTTGCTATTTTTGCATGTAAATCCCAGTTAACAACGCTGCAAACCAATTTCCCTAAAGGGACCAATAAAGCCCTCTGTCTGTCTGTCAGTTAATTATATTTATAACACAATCCAGCAATGCAGTAGTTGTTTTCTGTATAATATTTATCTTAAGTTGATCAGCCGTCGTTGTGAACATTACTTCATGCAGAAACATTTGATGACTCATCTGGTACTTACCACATCTTAGACTGTTTTACATATTACCCTGGAAAAAACAAAGTTTGTGTGACATGCGACACGTAAAAATCATCTCCATAAAAGCTTATGTTTTTACAGTTTGCGGCGCTGGAAAATGACCACAGACGTTGCCCAAGGTCAGCGCAATCGTGACTACAAAAGACCCCCATCCGTCTGCTTGAAATTTCGAAGATAAAAAAAAAATTTAGTTTAAAAAAAAAAAAAAAAACTTATTAAATAGTTTCCTTGAGACAAGACAATCCAATGAAAAAAGATGTGTGCATAATGGGGTGATGTCAAATTCACTGGATCTAAACATATTGAAGAAATACAAAGCTCAGTCAGAAATGACCAATCAGAGCCGGGAGAAGGGTCTTGTTGTTACGCTCTGTTTCATTGTATTCTGCTTACTTTTAGTTTCATTATTTAGTTCATTCAGTTTCATTACGATAACTTTGACATCATCATCATCATGTTTTCATTACTCTGCAACCAGGGTTTTGCCCCATTTCCAAATTTTCAACTGTGCTTTCTTTCCTTTTTAATTATGCATAACTTGTTTACTTTATATTTTCACTTCTGTTCTGTTGTTACTGAATCAGACATGCAAGTTGCCTTGCTCACACACACACACCCCATGTCAGACCACTAATTTTCTAAGAGACTGAAAAAAAATGTCCTTGACATAAATGTGGTGACTTTGTCCTTAAGACATGTTGTAACAAGTTTGGTTGTATTCTCAGTCAATACTGATTTGGAATAAAGAACTGTATTATATATGGGAAATATTTCCCATAGTTTCTCCAAATGTAAGAAAAAGTAGTTATAAACAAACAATTCCTATTTGTTTCAAGTTTCTTTAGACTCTCAAAAAACTAAAGTAAATCAGAATATTTACGAAAGGAATTTTGTTTTTTATACATCTTTTTAAATTGGGCTTTTCCCATGCTGAGCGGCCTTTAAACCCATGTTGCTACGGGTTACCCTCTCTTACCGAACTCAGCCATCATCTTCATCTCTGGGGAAACAAAACCCATCTTCTTCATTTTGACAAGATTCACATGAACTAGACATCTCATTTCAATGAAACTGGATTCAAGCTACCTTGATCCATTAAGATGCAATTGGTGGTGGATTGGAATGGGTCGACACGATCAAGTAGAAAACCACATCCTTTAAATGAGAAATACATCACATCACGCTATAAAAGAGGAAGGAACCAGAGAAAACATTTCAGAGAATCAGTCTGACTCACACTTTGTCTACTTCGGACGCTGCTTCAGTCTGTGCTGAAACTTTTTAACTCAGGTGTGGATGCTGGACAAAAGACTGCTAAGTTTTGTAAGTAATAATCTGGTTTGCTCGTTGATATTGGCTCGATTATTTTTGTGCAATATACAAATTATCAAGTCTAACCGTTCACATTTCCGGCTACAAAAAGATTGCAATAGAAGTCATATTTTGTTTGTAAATCTGACTGCATAGTTGCAAGAAATTCAGCTTTGTGCGTGTGTGTGTACCATGTACTTAATGCCTTGTGGGGAAAAGTTTCCTGACCCATATTATATTGTGGAGACCCACTGCTCACTGTGGAGACCGAAGCCTGGTCCCCAGTGGGAAATGCTGTTTTTGGGTCAGGGGTTTGAGTTTTACTTGATATTTTCACTTCTGTTCTGTTGTTACTGAGTCAGACATGCAACATGAAAGGTATCAATTGAGTTTTGGCTAGGGTTAGGTATGTGATGTGTAGGGCTGGGGTTAGGCTGTTGAAATGAGCGCAAAACAATGGAAAGTCCCCACAAAGATAACCTGACAAAACATGCATGTGTAGGGATATGTGTGTGTGGGTGTGTGTGCATGTAAAATCCCCCTTTATATAAATACATTGTATTTATAGGCGCTTTTCAGAAAACCCAATTAACAGTAGAAGACACAGAGTAAAAATGAACAATGTAATCTCAGAGTGCTCTGACCTGAACAGATGAGTTTTGAGTTTGGATTTAAAGAAGGGAACAGACTCACTATTTACCACACAGAAAAGGAAGAAAAGATGGATTTTTTTCTATTATCTGTCTCACATCGTGCCGTCACAGCATTATGGCAGATTTAACAAATATGTCAAAAACATATCATTTATGAAAGTTACATACTTCATTTGTTATGTGAGGGGAAACTTTTGCCAGTTCCCCAAAGGAGTTGTCAGGTGTGACAGAATTTGGCACAAAATGTGCTTTATAAAAGTTGACAGTGAGGACAATTTCATTTTTACCGTTTGAGAGAGTTTTGAGGTGAACTAGGGTTTTAAGTTCAGATAGGGACTTGGTAAGAAATTAGGGTTCAAAAGTGGAGTTAGGATTATGAAGAGCTGGGTGTCATCCACGAGACAGTGGAAACTGATGTTAAATTTACTAGAAAATGTTACCAGGGTGTGTCACATCCCTGGTTGTTTGGACTCCTTGCTTTTGTTGTTTTTCTTGTATCAGTTTTGTTTTACTTATTTCTCCTCATCTCAGTTTATTCCCTCAATTAGTTCAGCAAGTTTGAATTTTTTCGCTGTTCATATGACCTTCTCGTTCTTGTTCATCCCTTCTGTTAGTTTAGATTCTTACTTTAGGTGTTTAATTTATCTTGTTAGTGTTTGGACTTCCCTCTGGTGTCGTTCTTGTTTCAGACGGCCTGCCATTCACTCCCCCTTCCCCAGCTGCTACTTGTTTACCTCATCAAGCCTGACTCACTCCCTTCCCAGCTGCAGTCAGTTTCTCTAATTAGTTCCTTTGTCATGCTCGCTCCCTGCTCTGTGTATCCACCTCTCCACCAGATCGTTCTGTTACGCTGCTTCTCTCTGTTGACTCCCCTCCCTCCATCTGAACTGAACTGGTTGACTGTTGAGTTCAGTTTTGCAAATTCATAAAGGAAGTATTTCCCCTCAGCTCTCTGCACTTGGGTCCTCCTTTAAACCTGAATCATGACAAGGGGGAGGATGTAAGTGATGATGAAGAAGAGGGGCTCCCAGTATTGAGCCTTGGGGAACATCAGGGGTGACGGTGGAAGGTTGACATCTGAACAACTTGAGTTGGATGAAGTGAGTACGGCCTTAAAAATATGATTTGAACCAGGTTTATTGGGGTGCTAGTGATACTAACAGAGGGGAACAATGTGAGAAACCATGTCAAAGGCCACACTTAATCAAGGAAGACGAGAATGGAGAGTAAAATGGGGTCTGCTGCCGTCAGTTTCCGTCACTTCAATATCATCAGGCAATGGTTTGCCACCCAAACAGGAACAGGAAGACTGCACTGTAATTTCTGCAGCACTACATGAACAGTCTTCCATAAGGAGATTGTCCTGTTTCCATTTCTTCTGTTTTGTCTGTTTCGTTTTGTCTTTTTCTTTCTGTATCACAATGGCACAGACTGTCAACCAATTACAGTTTAAGTGTAAAAGTGAATCTTGTTCAGTCTCTCGGCATTGATGATCTTCCACCGTTACAATTTACAAAATCTACCATCAAAACATCAGTCATAGTCACAGAACATCCCTCTACATTACACTGCTGCATTGACATGACAAATCAATTTCACTTATCCGACTTGTCATTCTGAGGCAATGACACGTTCAGAGAGACTGACTTTTGCAGGTTTATCTGTGGTGTTTTGCTCTTTGCACAAGAAATGCACTTACTGTATTGAAAATGTCGAGGACTATTCAAGAAACGCAACTTAGGAAAACCTGCGAGCGCTGATAAACTTAGCCGTGGTGTCAGATAAAATCAGACTTGCAGATCAGCAAAGGTTTGAGCAGCAACTCTTTTAGAAGCTCGGTGAAGGCGGCCACAGAGGGAAGTGCGATTAACTCACACAGAAGTTCTGTTTGGTGGGGGATTAAATTAAGATTATCTGTAGATGAACATATTCGCATCTGAAGATCGCATACTTAAATCTAATACTTGCTGTAACTTGATTCTGCGTATTACTTTTCCAAATAACCATGTTGGGTTTCTGTGAACTTAAATCAGAATAATTCATATTTTATCTTTAACAAAGTAAAATAGAAAGCCTGTAGTCAAGCGAATAACATTACATTTCCACAAACATGTCACTGTTGGTTCAATTTATGTAATCCTGTACTATAAATTACAGTTCCTTTCCAGATGATCTGTGGAAGTTGCAATGGGAGACCAGACGAGAGCAACACCATTCTAGTTAAATACGGGAAAGATGTAAAGCAACAACTTTGCTTGTGGAATCTTTATACGCTTTAAATGCAAACTAATCACAATCTCTTATGTGTTCATCACCATAAACTTAATGGCCCTCGTAGTCAGACGCCCTGTCATGCTGTATGAAAGGCAGTATTTTCTGTTTACTCTCTGCAGTGTACAAATAGTGGCGGCACCAGCTACTTGTCTCACTCCATTTCACGCCGACGGAAACGGCAGGAGCCACACAATGGTAAGTCTGATCATCACACATAAAAAAAATACGCTAGTTTAAACAAGAATTATGTGACCCTCAATGACCTTTTGTAGCCCCAAAATTTTCCTTTAATCACCGCTTACCCTTTTTGCTTCCTTTCTTCCGTCTGATTCTTCCTCACAATTGTTTCTTTTCCCTTTTGCCGCGGCAGGTGATGAACTCCACACACCTAAACGAAGTGCTGGAGAGATACTACTTGTCGCCGCTCTACGCACTGGAGTTTTGCGTCGGCTTCCCCCTCAACCTCGTCGTCGTGCTCGGCTACATAGTTTGCTTGCAGGAGTGGCAGAGCTGCAACATTTACATCTTCAGCCTGGCCATCTCTGACCTCGTCTTCCTCTGCACTCTGCCACACCTCTCCTACCTGTACGCAAACGAGCAAGCCGTCACCGTCCCAGCTCTTTGCGTCATAAACCGCTACGTCCTGCACGTCAACCTTTACTCCTCCATTCTCTTCATGGTCTGGATCAGCATGGATCGCTTCCTGCTCATAAAATACCCCATGCGAAACCACCGCCTGCTGAGGCCGAGAGCGGCGCTGGTCGTCACGGGCCTGACCTGGCTGGTCGTAAACGTGGAAGTCTGTCCGTTGATAACCCTGCTGATGCAGGACCTGCAGAAAAAGAACTGGAGCAGCTGCGAGGATTTCGCCAGCCTTAAAGGAGATATTAACCCACTGAGCTACAGCTTGGGGTTAACGGTAACCGGCTACATTCTCCCTCTGCTCGCACTTTGTGCCTTTTCCCAGCAAATCTCCCACCTCCTCCAAATGCAGGAGCGAGCCGTACAGCACAGGACGTCCTACAAGAGGCCTCTCAGAGTTGTCGCTTCGGCCACGGTCATGTTCCTCATCCTCTACACCCCGTACCACGTTCTTAGAAACGTCAGAATCGCATCTCAGCAGCTTTGGGCCCATGTTGACAGTTCTTCCCTGGATTACATCAAAGCCATGTACGTCTTGACCCGACCGCTGGCGTTTTTGCACAGCGTCATTAACCCGGTCTTCTACTTTCTCATGGGAGACAAGTTCAGAGAGCTTCTGATGTCCACAATCCGAAACGTGAGCAGCAAAACCAAGATGAGGCAAGAGTCAGCCTGACCGTGTTTACCACAGGAGTCTTGAATCGTCGCATGCAAACAAACCACAGTGTTGTAAACACACGATTCTCGAGATGTCAGACTCTTACCACTTATTTCTAAAATGCAAATTATGTGGCTGCCAACATTTTTGCTAAGGGAAAAAAGCATGATGATTTTCATACTTTGTTTGCATATTTAGAGTCTAACGTGTTTAATGTTACTTATGTCTGGTGGCCTGTGACATGGAATAACCCTTTATTTTTGTACATAGACAAAGCAGGCACGGTGATTTCCAAGAGAACTTGTACATTTGTATATAACATATGAATTTTCAAAATATTATTTTTTAGCTAAAACAACTGCAGGGTGTTGTCATTTGTTTGTAAACATTGGATTTGTGGGGAAAAAAATAAAGGGTTTTTCATTTTTAAGATAAAATATAATATTTTTATCACCACACAGTTAAAAGAAGATGTGTTATAAAACCGTTACCACTGACACTTGTTGAATCAAGAGGACTTAATTGTCAAATCGCTAGGGTGACACAATATCTAAAAATGCAATACACCAGATAAGTATGATAAGTACTAAGTAATATAATGCGTAATGATATTACCAGAGAAGTTGAGTCAAGATTAAACATGTATTCATTCATTTATTTTGGGTTTTTTGTTAAGTTTGTTACTACTTTTATCCAACAAATCATCTTGTCAAGATAGCTGATATTTTTAATGGACAAAAGCAGAAGTGTGTAGAGTATTTAAAAACTCTACTCAAGAAAAAGTAAGAAGCAACCCAAGAAACACAGACGTATCGGCGGTAATGGCGTTAAAAAAGAAAAAAACAAACAAAAAAAAGCTTTAGAAAAAGTAATAAAAGGTCATTTTTAGATCAAAACTGATATTTTTTGGCTGTGTATAAAATGTGTGGCAGAAATCAAGCAGCTCATATCACTCTGATGAATCCATTCCCCTCCTGACCTGTGGTGATGGCAACGTGGTGTGTTGTTGAGGCTTTTCTTTCGCTGTAACGTGGAAACTGGTTGCATGAAGAAAACCTGCTGCCAGTAGCCGACAGCAATCCTACAAGCACAACCAGGTCAAAAATGGAAGCATAATCATGTTTTCAAAATAGTCAAAGACTGACATCCAGTGGAACTGGTGGCTGCTGCTGCAGCACATGTTGCTAAACCAAGGTACCCTCCTCAGCTAACCTCCATTGAGAAGCAGGGTGTGTTTTTTTTGTTTTTTTTCTGTGCTCCTGTGTAGGGAAGAACTTATTGATTGCTACTTTTTATTCAGATGAAGCATTTGTTTGGTTTAGTGATCTCAATTTCTTTTTTTGTTCTGAATTTACTCCAGTTTGAGGTGTGAAGGTGTTTGGTGTGACACTTAACCCACATCACTTTATTCGGCTCATTTATTTTTGCTACATCCTGTCTTTTCATTTTTCGCAGAAGACTATTTGCTGCGTTCGCTCGTCTCCTAGACGCTATCTGGGGTTGTAGGACACAGGCACATACAGAACTATTCACGTCTTGAAAAGCTGACTTTATAAATTCCAACTAAAGAGTCGGACCCCTTTGCAGCACTGGGCAGGCTTTGCAGCTTTGAGCTGAACAAACAAGACTGATTCAAATGCTGAAACACAAGAGATCATTTTAAGGTAACACTTTGCCTCTATCATGAGGAAGACAGTAGCATGAGGATGTGTAGTTTCATTAGTTACCATCCTCAAATGTTGCCATGATATTTATCTTGTGTAGACGCCGGTCAGGTCACCACAGGGCTGTTTCACAAAACCAGGATTTTCACAGATATCCTAGCTGAATTAAGCCTCCACTCGGTTTCACAAAAGCAGCCGGACATAAGTTACCATGGCGATTTATCCTGTGCAGCTTGCCTGCTCCAGACCAGACCAGACTAAGAGCCAGGATTAATCCTGGTGCGTTATCTGTTCGGTCAGCGGCCACGCCAATCAGAAAATTGGTGTGGCCAATTGTTTACTTTGTTTACTTTGCTGTTTGTTTCCCCCCTTTTTTTTATTTTATAAAATGCCACTTATTCACAGTGGAATTCAGTCAAATACTATTGCTCTACAATCATGATGGCAATCTATAAAATGATCAGCTTTACAGTTGTCTATGTGGGCATTCTTAATGTCTGTGTTTCTGAAGTTTGACAGAAAGGCTCCCGCATGTCTTGAGGGGAATAGAGAAATCACTTATAACCTGCAAAATGGGTTGTAATCAAGTTTAGCCATATAAGTTGTAGCACACCAGATGGGATTTGGAGACGGAGCATCAGCAATCAGGTGCAATGACGGCACAAAAACACCCTGGTTTCTCATAGAAATAGACCCAGCTTAAGAATAAGACAATGTGCGTACAAATATGTTTTTATACACCACATCCTGGAGCAGTAGACTGTTGACATCTGGGTCAGAAAGTGTGTCAAGGTGTTTAAGGGGTAGATTTATTGGGTACATTTTTAAAAACAAACACACGCACACACACGTATGCTTGGGCATGAACTCAACTTTACTGTAAACTTCTTCCGGTCCAATAAGGTCGACCGCCACGTGAATTTCGTATGCCTGAGTCAGTCAGTACAGGACATTTTACAGACTGACTTTAAAGTAAGATTGGATGACTACTGCCAGACTTTTACATACACAGGAATGACTGACATTTGGGACTTTCAGTGACGCATTTGAACCCTTGAATAAATAAAAAAACATGCAATTACAGTAGAAGAAACATAAGTTTTCAATAAAACTTGGTTAACAGTCATGTGGTCCCCTTCAGTTGTCATGAAAATTGTGAATAATTTCTTTCAACATAACTTGAAAGAAATTTGACTTTGTAATTTGACGCCTTGAAATTGCCCGCTGTCTCCTTAAGTGGTCTTTATTCTTATTGTTAATGTTTTTCTCAGTGCAACAAGTGCTAAATTTCAACTTAAAGTCAGATTAAATACTATGTGCCCTGTCATGCCATTTGCTTTCCATGTCGATATTAAAACCAAATCATTTTCCACTACTGGTGAAGTAAAAAAAAAAAACAAATCTATGTGAGCTATAGAAGCTATTGTTTTGTCACACCACTGAGCTTTTGACCTTTGGTGATTGCTAGAGGGCTAAATGTATTATTGTAAAGATGTTACATAGCTTTAACAAAATGAACAGGACTTTATGCTTTGATTTTATTAGGACAAGTCATACCATGATCCATCATTGCATCTAGATAGGAATCTCAAATGGAACCAACAACCCGAAAAAAAGAAGAAAAAAAAAAAGCAAATAGAAAATGTCTGATCTGACGTTTTTGGAGCACACGATGAAAAGCACGAGAGTTGCATTATGAACGATCAGAAAGGATAAACTAACGGAAAAATATCTGAGGACAAATAGGAAATATACGTGTACTTTGCTTTATCTTCAGCTATGTTACCTTGTGAAGCCAGTTGTTTTATAGATAGCAAGAAATCCAAGCAAACTGAATCTGGAGTAATGTTAACTTTCATTACTTCCCATTTAATCTCCATTCAGGCTTTGAAGTATTCTGTTGGACTTGATGAGGTCATGTTTTCTCCATCGGTTTAATTTGCGCTTACAGAATTCTGCATGAACATACGCTTACAAATTTCTTAAAAGAATTATGCAAAATCCCTAAGATGTTACTTCATTTGCAACCGTTCCCTTGCAATGCCTCTTATAAAATGGTTATTAGTCCAACATTGGCGTTTGAATTCAGAAACAGAGGAAGAGTCATGAGGCGCATTTCAAAAGCATGAACACAACAAACATCCCTTTATGTTTCATGGGAATAAATCCAGGTTAAGATGAAAAAATGGGTGTATAAGTGTGTACGTCTTTGTACTCTGCACCCTGGAGCAGTCAGAGTCTTTCATTGAATAACAGTTTATATCCCTGAACTTTCTATTTAATATATGTCTGTAAAAGGCGTAAAGTAACATCACATGTTCTATCTGTTCCTACTGTTCAAGTACAGCATGCTTTCTTAATGAAACAGGTGGTTACACAAGACAAAAAAAAACAAAAACAGTTTTTTAAGCAGTGAAAGCTTAAGTGATTTTATTGTCATTTTACATTAAACTTGCACGAGGCTCACAAATTTTCCAACTGCAAAAACAAAACGTAAAACTCATTTTTACATCCGAGAACGTAAAAGTGTTGACACAAAAACACGACGCCCAGCATATGTGGAAAGTTACATTATTAGTAGCAGAAGGTAGATAGTATTGACATTTTGTCATTAACAACGTTAATAAAAATATAATTCTCAAGCTGTCACTTGTTCATTCATTTCATATATTAAATTAAATAACTGAAACAGTGCTGAAATACAAATGAGTTATATTCAGTGCTTGCAATGACTGGGCTTTAGTCAACAAAAACGTCCTTTCTGAGTAACGTTAATATGAAAACCATATATGGTAATAAATATATTACAACCTTAAAATCTTCTGCCTGAAACTTGAGTCCTAAGCTACAGCTTCACTTTCTGTCAACTTCTTTCAACAGATCTGGGTTTTGTGTAAAAACTTAAAAGTCTTTTTAGAATGGGGTGAGCAGAGTCGCATATGGTCCTAATGTAAATGTTGATGCTACATATTATGAGTTCTGCTTTTTAAATTGGGGCACTCTCTAAAGATTAAGGCTTCATGATCAATCTTTACCACATTCCTTCATTACGTCGATCCCTCTTTTTGCCCCATCGCTGCACCAATCTCAGCTTTTCTCAAACAATGTTTAGATTTATTTTTTTTATTTATTTTTTAATAATAGTCAGATGGAATATGGAACGTCAACATTCACTGCCCTTATATTGCAAGATAACCAAAACATTTGACATTGGTTACTTGCAGGAAGTGAAAATTAAAATTTGAGGGTTTGTCAAATTAATCTTTCTTTTGTTGTTCTTGTCCACTCCGCCGCCAAAAAAAACTTTTCAACGTAATTAAATTTTACCAATCTTTGGGATCAGAAACTGAAATAAGTCAACGAGTTACAAATAGTTGAACTAATTTACACATACTTAAGTCTTTGGAATGCGGTACATACTGTGATAAATATTAACTTTGGCCAAAAAAGCATCTGGAAAAATCCTCTCCTGCTCGCAAAGACTTGTAATGAATTCTTCAAATCTCTGCAGGGACAGTTTTACTTCCAGAGGTATGCATTACTGACTATTAAGACTAATATTGATACAATAAATACGAGGTCTGATGGAAGATCATGTGGTGGGAAGCAATAAAAAGGAGCTCTGTTCAGAGTAAAATAAAAAAAATAACCTGTCCATCAAACTAATATGATAGCCACAGTTTTGTTTTACATAAGCACTACGTCTGCAGCTAGCGCAATGATATAATGATACAGGTGTCAGATTTCTCTCGTCACCTTAAAATTAAAAAACATGTTCACTACCGTTTCAAAATCAGGCAAAATCCATTAGAAGAAAACAGATGAAATTAGCATATTTAAACAAAAACAGCGTGACCAAAGAAGTACACCACCAAAAGTTAAAAACGACATGGAAAAAAAGATTCAACTAAACATTAGTGCATTGTGTGGAAAACTGGAATACCCACTTATACAGTCAAAAGTTTTTTGTTTTTTGTTGTTTTTACAAATTATCCTTGAGCCATTTAACGTAGTTGTCTGTCATGCGACGTGCAATGAGAAAGTCAGTCGGCCACACGGTAAACATCAGCGCTCCGTGGAATCCCGTGTCGTAGTGCTGATGCGTCACCTCAACGCCAGCCGCCCGGAGCCGTGTGGCGTACATGATCCCGTCATCTCTGAGGACGTCGTACTCGCACGTCAGAATGTACGCCTTGGGCAGAGAGTGCAGGTCCGCGTCCGGGACCAGCAAGGGCGACGCCCTGGGGTCGGCGAACGACTGGGACGGCCCGTCCGTCCCGGCCGCCTCCCCTTCGGTTCCCTGCGCAACGGCCGGAGCGCTGTAGTTGTACTCTTTGTGGTAAGCCTCCGGCAGAAAGGCGCTCCAGTTGACGAACTTCAGCAACCTGGACGACTCGGGGCTGTTGTGCGAGTTGGCCATCATGGCTCTGAAGAGGGCTTTGTTGCTCGTAAAATACTCGCTCCAGAAGCGCACCATGAGCGTGCGTGGCAGAATCGGCATGTCTTTGTTCTGCTGATACGAAGGCGTCTTGAGGTCCAACGCCTGCAGCACGGGGTAAAGCAGAGCCTGAGCCCTCAGCTTGATCTGCTGCCCAGACTCTTTCTGCAGCTGTGGAGCAGACATAAGTAAATCAGACTATGTCGGTAAAAGGATGGGGCATTACTCAGTGATGAAAACAGCAGGTTTCTGAAGAAGCCCCTATATGTGATACTCACAGCTCATAAAAAAAGAGACAAAAAAAAAACATTTATCTTTTACTGCCATGGTAGTGATGTACAAGTTAAGGACATTTCAACAATATCGATATTTCTGGGCTCGACTGTATATAGCATGAGCATCAGTCCTTACACTGATGCACAGAAAGTTAATTTTGGTGTTAAGTAATCTGTTTTTATTTTTAAAGTATCTCTGTCTCTGAATACCATCACAACTGACGGTTGCGCCTCTCTGAAATGCTCCATTAACCCCAGCATGGTCAAATAGTTAACTTCAGACTTTGTCCTTCCTTTGTCTGAAGCAATGAAGACGCACAACAAGTTAAGAGCATGAAATTTAAAAACATCTATAATTTTTCTTCCACTTTGACAATGACTTACTTTGGTTATCTTTGCTAAATTTTCAGTTTTGTAGCTATTGGGTTGTCTGTAAATTAACTCAGTTATTTGTATAGTGCTTTTCAAGTCGTACAACTTGGAGTTCAGTGCTTTGCCTGTGGGCACATCAACACGTGACAGGAGGGAACTGCAGTCAACCCTGCAACCTTTTCCTTCTCTAGTGTTGACGCAAAAACACGACGCCCGGCATATGTGGAAAAGACTCTACTTACTGAGCCACAGCTGCGTTTGCCTGATTTTCTGTCGTTTTGCTTGACTATCCCACAAAGCAGTCGGTACAAATATTGTTTTCTATTCAGTTTGATTTCTGGAGAAGACGTGTGCTGATTCGTCATCCCCCGGCTCGGTGAAACAAGCTTTTAAATGACAAAATGGATCAGCTACTAGCTACTCGCCGCCCCAAACATCTCAACGTCCAGGTAAAAATGAATACTTATTTGCGAGTGCACCAGTCTACAAAGCACCAATCAATACTCCTCTCAGTCATTGAAAGATTTTTCCCAAGAATGTCTTCAGCCTGGAAGACAAACGTATAAGAAGTAAACGGATGTGCAGACAAAACGGTTCTTTGTAGGAGCACCATGTTGTCCGAGGATGCTACAAAGACACAGCTGTAGATCTCTCACTGTGATACTGAGCCGGATAACAGAACTGTACAAAAGTCACGAGTCCCTTCTCATTTCTTTGTTTTGCTTTACATGAGCCCCTCTTTCTTAGTCTTAAAAGAAAAAAGCTTGGGGATTTTTTTTCCTTAAGGTTTTCTAAAGCTGCAGCTCAGTTTCCTTGTTCATTCTGTATCTTTTTCATAATGAGTCTTTTTACTTGAGACATTCACCTTTGACCTAGAAAACAAATCTTGTCTACATGATTAATAAATAAATACATAAAAATGCACGTTTGGCAACAAATCAGGTAATATGCTCTAATAATGCAACAATTTGGTCATTACAAAAGTAACAGACCAATCATGTAGTTATTTGTTAATAATGTAATTCAGTTTTTTGGCCCAATAACAATAATTTGCGAGTTAAACCGAATTATGTTATTGGCTAGATGACACTGAGCAAACAGAAGTAGGTCACATGACCTCTGATCTCAACCTGTGTTCCGGCACATTCCACTAAGAGATCCAAACAGCTAGGGTCACAAAACCAAGTTATGAACAGATTCACCGAATCTAAGAAAAATGCTCCCTAATGTTATTAAGCTATTACAAGCAAACCTGCTGCGATGCAAGCTGTACTTTTCTTTTTGCCTTTGCTAGGAAGAATAATTGTGCTGCGTCCTCCTCTATGCTTTTGTTCCGTCAGCTGCGTGGGAACAAGCTTGTTATCAGCAAACAAACCAATATAGACCCTTCACACCGCTGGAATTAGGAGACAGCTGTTCTCGCCAACGAAGACTTTTAAGGTTGACCCATAAGTCCTAGACGGAGTGACGACGATCCAGCTAAATTTGCAGTACTGTAATTCTGCCACACTTTGTGCTCTCTGAAAAATTCCAACGGTTTCTTAAAGGAGATACGTTGCGCTTTCCAGCCAATATCGGGTTACTACGGTAATTTTACTCCCTGCCACAGCAGGGAGTGAAATTAATCTGAGGGGCATTCTGGTATGTTGGGGAAATAATTAGCTAGATATTTAAAGTTCCAGCTGTTATGGGCAAAATGGGCAAATATATTTAGTCACAGGACATTTAAAGAACTGCGTACAATTAAAATAAGCAAAAAAAAAAGAAAAAACATCCAGGCAGAGATTTTAAAGTCGAGTACGACTACCAAACTGCACAGAACTGCCAAAACAAAAATATTTTGTTCCTAAGAAATACACTCCTAATTATGTGTTCTTCAAATAAAATATTATTTCAGCTTCCAAGTAATGATGACGTATCATCATCATTACTTTATTGGCTTTGTTACATTTAAGATGACCAACAGCATTACTTCATCGGCAGGTATTAAGTTATTGGCCACTATTGTGCAACAGGATTAGCATTTGTTTCACTTGCTTTATCCAAGTCATCAATGTTGGATTCTCAGCACCTCCCTCCCTCTTTATCATCATAAATGAGTAACTGGTGATGCACTACATTGAGCCTAAAACATACAGGCGTCATCTACGTAACCTCTCAGCTCTGCAGGTCATTTCCTACACACAATGCTTTGGATCTCAGAGAATGCTTGAAAGGACGGCTCACTTCACCTTCACTTACAAACGCACGCGTCGTTGCATCACGACTCCGTTTGAAATCGTGTTCTTAGCCAAGGTTTTGCGACGCACACTTTCAAACGAAGACGGTGCTCGTCGTGCGGCGTTTGCGATTTGTTGTAACTTTACTAAAGCCCAAGGAAATGACTTGAGAATTCACCCAAACCTCAACCCAGATCACTATTACAAAATTAAATTCCAAGGAGATTATCTGCCAAACTCCCTGCATGCACATGGATTATTCTTGAGCCGCGGTTCTGTCTGTTCATGCGCCTGTTGTACATTGCGGAGCCTAAAGTTTTCTCCTGTGTGATGAACTCTCTCTAATGGAAATAAACATTCGCATGTCCTCTTTTCATTAACCAAATGCTATTAAGTTAAAGCAAATTTTCAGTTTTTTTATTATTATTATTATGTAATTATCTTTTATGAAACAAGATTGCTTTGTCCCATATCAGGTAAAAATGGCTTAATTGCTTATCAAATTGCCCATGTGTGCCTCAAAACCATAAAAGCTGCTTCTCCCTATCATGAGAACATTGTTTGTTTTGTGCAATGAGGTATTGTCCACTTCTATTTTCAATCAGCAGAACATGCAGCACTGCCCCAACCAGCAAAAGTTGGATTACTGCTGAGAGGCTGTCGGCATCGGCTGCTTGATACAAGCTCTTTTAGACTGGTGTAAAGTTTGGAAAATTCACTTTTACTAACTCCCCAACTCAAAAATAGAACTTTTTTTTTTTAATATAAAATATTAACACTGTGAAATGTCTTGGAAATGTTTCAGACTATGAATTTTAATGCTGTCTTTTATTTAGAGAAATTTTGTCGAGTTTGACAAAAAAAATAGGGTAAAACAGCCGCAGTCCTGACGCAGTTATTACATAAGGCTAAGGCAGTGTTCCTCAAGCCTTGTCAGGCCGAGGACCACTCACCCCGTTTAACAAACACGCAAGGAATAGCTTGAAATGCAACATCTTAATATGTACAACCTGAAATGAAAACATTAGTCTCTTAACTCACTATCGAGTAGTTTACAGATTCTGGAAGTATGGATTGTAAGCTTTCCATTGATATAAAACACATGGAAATAAAAGCAAAAGTTCAGTACTACAAGTGTTGTGTGCACTCAGCGTTTTAGGGCTATTTTGTAATTCAGAAGAACAATAAAAGAAAATCTAGACTTGAGTTGCGTTGGCAAAAATCAATCAGATAGCCCAACATAAATATTTTTATTTTAGGTGTTAAGATGCAATTAGTCAGTGTGGGGTGCAGCTCTTTTCACCACTGGCTTATCACATTCATCACAGCCTTACATATTCATGCCTGTGGCTCGCTATGTATCGTAGCAGTGTTGAAAAGCAAAGGTTATGCAACTCACCCTGAGAAACTTTCCACCGGTATCTTCGGGCTTTCTTTTTAGTGACCCGGTCTTAAGCCATTTATCAATTATTATTTTCTTAAACACAATCCTTTGGTAAGCTAACTGTAGCGTCACACTTTGAGTTCAAGTGACGGCAAATAAACGTTTGTTTACATGCAGTACCTCTTCCTTTGAGCTTCTTAAATTGTTTAGATCAAATTTTGAATCTTCAATTCACCGTCATAAGAATTGTGTTTGTACAAGTGTTTGTAGATTGATCATCTAAATGAGTATTTGCTTGTTGTGCGTTTCTTATTAGTTAATTTAAACTCATGTGGGTTGATTATAATAGAGTTAGTTTGTGGCAATGCTTGTGATTAGCTGTCATTGGTAGAGCTAATAATCATTATTACCAGTACAGATTATTTGTCTTGATTAGAAATAAAAAGTCATTTTTAATAATATACTGAAATTTTCTTTTGCATCCATTTAATGTAATACAGGAAATCCTGACTCCTCCTTCAAGTGATTATTTGATAGATTATCTAACTGTCTTGTGACCATTAATTCGACTGATTTGTCACATCAATTTCATTTTTGAAGCATCTTAAAACAACTACAAAAATTTCTTGACCAGTCAAGGTCATACCAAACTGTATTCTGGCATTAAACATTGTTCAGAAGTATATTCATTTCTTCACCGACATTCCAAAAATTCCATGAGCAACATTTAGCTATGGAAAATTCTACAAATTTCTGCTAAATCCACCTTCTCTTGTGCCCTCAAATGAAATGAGAAACCAAATCTAAGCCTACTCTGAGTCTTAAAAACAGACTCTGTACCTGCTGAGAGACTGCCGCTGCAAGGTTCCCTCCAGCACTATCCCCTGACACAGCAACACGCCCCGGGTCCACAGAGTACTGGGCTAGCACCCCCTTCTGGAGGAAGTATTTGACCACACGGTGCACGTCCTCATACGGGACGGGGAAATGGTGAGCAGGGGCGAGGCGGTACCTGAAACGGATAAGAGTTCACAGATTATTCCTGCAGTAAAAACAAAGGCTTTGGAGGTCAGGCTCACAGACAAAACTTTAATCCTGGAAACATAAATATGATCAAATTTCAGAGTTAAATATGACAAAGACAAGCAAATAAGTCACTGTACAAAAGAGTTTTCTTTTTTTTTCACATTGTGGTCAAAGTTGTTGTTTTAAATGAGTGGTATATTAAATGGAAAAGTAAAACTAGAATGAGCTTGTTTGTATAACTGTCCAGTAATGGAGGTAAACAGAAGTTGTAGATGGATATGTGAAGAAAGTCTTCAGAACATGCTGTAAGTACTCTCTGAAGGTCAGAGCACAGATCTAACCACTGAACAATTCTGTTATAAAGCTACAATACTCTATTTTAGTACTTATAATGTCACAAACAATAATTCATCAATAGAATATCTCTGAATTTTTGAAGTGATATTCTGTTAAAAAGATATAACCTGCTAATATTTTAGGTAAGGCATATATTTCTCTTTGTGTGATGAAAAATCAAATGAGTTTGGTTCCTTGAACTGATGCCAAGAAGGGAGAAGACCAAAAACAAACGCACCTCTTACTTTCATATGTCTTCTGTGTCAATGACACGCTAATGGAAACATCACGGTGATGTTAAGTTTCAGAAAGTAATGTTTACAAGCAAAGATGACGATACTTTTAAGATTGGAGTTAATTTAAGATTGTAAAAGTCTGCTTCAGTCTAACTTTTGTGTTTGCTATTCTAAAGAAAATAATATGCATTTCCCCTTAATGATGACGCTACTTTACCCATTACTGTTACTACTGATGGAATCGTACTTGAGAAAATTTTAACTTTAATTTCCTCACTAAAAGCATTTGTTTAATTATTGTAAAATATATTGTAACATCTAAGAATACGAGCAAATGACAATAAAAAGTCTATTATGGAGATGAGATGAAGACAACACATACACTGAGGAAATCTCAAATTTTCAAAGAAATCCACATAACTAGCACAGCAGCTATATTACGCAAAAAAAAAGTTGTATTTTTTGTTTAGGAGACAAAACCCCCAAAAGTTTCTGTTTGCCATATTTTTAGGGACACAACTAACAATTATTTTTTGGTAATTAATTATTCTGTGGATAATTCTGACGAGGGATCGATTAATTGGATAAAATAAACTTGGAACATTCTGCTGATTTCTCATTTAACCACCCAAGTCATTTTTATACAAAATTAAAAATATATTAAATGTTAAAATGAACAATTCAATTCCCTTTCTTAAATAAGAAAGAACAATAACACCATTACTTTAGTGAACGCTTGATCATTAGTATAAAGGATCCATCAGCAGCTAAAACATATTTCACACATCAACATGTGAGAAGATCAGCCGTTTCTGCTGGACTGAACATTAAATACAGTGTAGAGTTAATCTGTTGACTGTGTTTTGGATTAACAGATTAATAATTGGAAAGCAAAAGGTGCTTGACATGAGATTTGTTTTGTTTTTACAGAATTTTAAAAGGGTTAAGGTAAAAAAAAAAAACGATGCCACTTGTGGAGTTATGGGTAAAATGTATTTACAAGTCAAGGTTTTGTCTTGAATGCAACTGTCATGAAGTGGGTTTGAGGTGGTGAGGAGAGACGCAGGCTGAACCCAGGTAGTAGTGAAAATTGAGATTTAATGAAGGAAGCTCAAAACAGTCCAGGATGACAGGCAGCATGGCTGTATGCTATGTTGGAGCAGCTAATGGCACTGAAGACTGAATAGGAGAGCTAAGCTTAACCAGGACTATCCAGTTCAACTGGCCAGCACACGACAGAAAACAGACATTAGACGACAGTAGACGAGGACCCAACAAGAGACAAAGACAACAGGTGGGCTTAAATACACAGGGAGGGTAATCAGGTAACTAGACACACCTGGGAAGCAATCAACAGGGAAGACAGGACNAAGAACTGGAGCAGCTGCGAGGATTTCGCCAGCCTTAAAGGAGATATTAACCCACTGAGCTACAGCTTGGGGTTAACGGTAACCGGCTACATTCTCCCTCTGCTCGCACTTTGTGCCTTTTCCCAGCAAATCTCCCACCTCCTCCAAATGCAGGAGCGAGCCGTACAGCACAGGACGTCCTACAAGAGGCCTCTCAGAGTTGTCGCTTCGGCCACGGTCATGTTCCTCATCCTCTACACCCCGTACCACGTTCTTAGAAACGTCAGAATCGCATCTCAGCAGCTTTGGGCCCATGTTGACAGTTCTTCCCTGGATTACATCAAAGCCATGTACGTCTTGACCCGACCGCTGGCGTTTTTGCACAGCGTCATTAACCCGGTCTTCTACTTTCTCATGGGAGACAAGTTCAGAGAGCTTCTGATGTCCAAAATCCGAAATGTGAGGAGCAAAATCAAGCTGAGGCAAGAGTCAGCCTGACCGTGTTTACCACAGGAGTCTTGAATCGTCGCATGCAAACAAACCACAGTGTTGTAAACACACGATTCTCGAGATGTCAGACTCTTACCACTTATTTCTAAAATGCAAATTATGTGGCTGCCAACATCTTTGCTAAGGGCAAAAAGCATGATGATTTTCATACTTTGTTTGCATGTTTAGAGTCTAACGTGTTTAATGTTACTTATGTCTGGTGGCCTGTGACACGGAATAACCCTTTATTTTTGTACATAGACAAAGCAGGCACGGTGATTTCCAAGAGAACTTGTACATTTGTATATAACATATGCATTTTCAAATTATTATTTTATAGCTAAAACACAACTGCAGGGTGTTGTCCTTTGTTTGTAAACATTGGATTTGTGGGGAAAAAAATAAAGGGTTTTTCATTTTTAAGATAAAATATAATATTTTTATCACCACACAGTTAAAAGAAGATGTGTTATAAAACCGTTACCACTGACACTTGTTGAATCAAGAGGACTTAATTGTCAAATCGCTAGGGTGACACAATATCTAAACATGCAATACACCAGATAAGTATGATAAGTACTAAGTAATATAATGCGTAATGATATTACCAGAGAAGTTGAGTCAAGACTAAACATGTATTCATTCATTTATTTTGGGTTTTTTGTTAAGTTTGTTACTACTTTTATCCAACAAATCATCTTGTCAAGATAGCTGATATTTTTAATGGACAAAAGCAGAAGTGTGTAGAGTATTTAAAAACTCTACTCAAGAAAAAGTAAGAAGCAACCCAAGAAACACAGACGTATCGGCGGTAATGGCGTTAAAAAAGAAAAAAACAAACAAAAAAAAGCTTTAGAAAAAGTAATAAAAGGTCATTTTTAGATCAAAACTGATATTTTTTGGCTGTGTATAAAATGTGTGGCAGAAATCAAGCAGCTCATATCACTCTGATGAATCCATTCCCCTCCTGACCTGTGGTGATGGCAACGTGGTGTGTTGTTGAGGCTTTTCTTTCGCTGTAACGTGGAAACTGGTCGCATGAAGAAAACCTGCTGCCAGTAGCCGACAGCAATCCTACAAGCACAACCAGGTCAAAAATGGAAGCATAATCATGTTTTCAAAATAGTCAAAGACTGACATCCAGTGGAACTGGTGGCTGCTGCTGCAGCACATGTTGCTAAACCAAGGTACCCTCCTCAGCTAACCTCCATTGAGAAGCAGGGTGTGTTTTTTTTGTTTTTTTTCTGTGCTCCTGTGTAGGGAAGAACTTATTGATTGCTACTTTTTATTCAGATGAAGCATTTGTTTGGTTTAGTGATCTCAATTTCTTTTTTTGTTCTGAATTTACTCCAGTTTGAGGTGTGAAGGTGTTTGGTGTGACACTTAACCCACATCACTTTATTCGGCTCATTTATTTTTGCTACATCCTGTCTTTTCATTTTTCGCAGAAGACTATTTGCTGCGTTCGCTCGTCTCCTAGACGCTATCTGGGGTTGTAGGACACAGGCACATACAGAACTATTCACGTCTTGAAAAGCTGACTTTATAAATTCCAACTAAAGAGTCGGACCCCTTTGCAGCACTGGGCAGGCTTTGCAGCTTTGAGCTGAACAAACAAGACTGATTCAAATGCTGAAACACAAGAGATCATTTTAAGGTAACACTTTGCCTCTATCATGAGGAAGACAGTAGCATGAGGATGTGTAGTTTCATTAGTTACCATCCTCAAATGTTGCCATGATATTTATCTTGTGTAGACGCCGGTCAGGTCACCACAGGGCTGTTTCACAAAACCAGGATTTTCACAGATATCCTAGCTGAATTAAGCCTCCACTCGGTTTCACAAAAGCAGCCGGACATAAGTTACCATGGCGATTTATCCTGTGCAGCTTGCCTGCTCCAGACCAGACCAGACTAAGAGCCAGGATTAATCCTGGTGCGTTATCTGTTCGGTCAGCGGCCACGCCAATCAGAAAATTGGTGTGGCCAATTGTTTACTTTGTTTACTTTGCTGTTTGTTTCCCCCCTTTTTTTTATTTTATAAAATGCCACTTATTCACAGTGGAATTCAGTCAAATACTATTGCTCTACAATCATGATGGCAATCTATAAAATGATCAGCTTTACAGTTGTCTATGTGGGCATTCTTAATGTCTGTGTTTCTGAAGTTTGACAGAAAGGCTCCCGCATGTCTTGAGGGGAATAGAGAAATCACTTATAACCTGCAAAATGGGTTGTAATCAAGTTTAGCCATATAAGTTGTAGCACACCAGATGGGATTTGGAGACGGAGCATCAGCAATCAGGTGCAATGACGGCACAAAAACACCCTGGTTTCTCATAGAAATAGACCCAGCTTAAGAATAAGACAATGTGCGTACAAATATGTTTTTATACACCACATCCTGGAGCAGTAGACTGTTGACATCTGGGTCAGAAAGTGTGTCAAGGTGTTTAAGGGGTAGATTTATTGGGTACATTTTTAAAAACAAACACACGCACACACACGTATGCTTGGGCATGAACTCAACTTTACTGTAAACTTCTTCCGGTCCAATAAGGTCGACCGCCACGTGAATTTCGTATGCCTGAGTCAGTCAGTACAGGACATTTTACAGACTGACTTTAAAGTAAGATTGGATGACTACTGCCAGACTTTTACATACACAGGAATGACTGACATTTGGGACTTTCAGTGACGCATTTGAACCCTTGAATAAATAAAAAAACATGCAATTACAGTAGAAGAAACATAAGTTTTCAATAAAACTTGGTTAACAGTCATGTGGTCCCCTTCAGTTGTCATGAAAATTGTGAATAATTTCTTTCAACATAACTTGAAAGAAATTTGACTTTGTAATTTGACGCCTTGAAATTGCCCGCTGTCTCCTTAAGTGGTCTTTATTCTTATTGTTAATGTTTTTCTCAGTGCAACAAGTGCTAAATTTCAACTTAAAGTCAGATTAAATACTATGTGCCCTGTCATGCCATTTGCTTTCCATGTCGATATTAAAACCAAATCATTTTCCACTACTGGTGAAGTAAAAAAAAAAAACAAATCTATGTGAGCTATAGAAGCTATTGTTTTGTCACACCACTGAGCTTTTGACCTTTGGTGATTGCTAGAGGGCTAAATGTATTATTGTAAAGATGTTACATAGCTTTAACAAAATGAACAGGACTTTATGCTTTGATTTTATTAGGACAAGTCATACCATGATCCATCATTGCATCTAGATAGGAATCTCAAATGGAACCAACAACCCGAAAAAAAGAAGAAAAAAAAAAAGCAAATAGAAAATGTCTGATCTGACGTTTTTGGAGCACACGATGAAAAGCACGAGAGTTGCATTATGAACGATCAGAAAGGATAAACTAACGGAAAAATATCTGAGGACAAATAGGAAATATACGTGTACTTTGCTTTATCTTCAGCTATGTTACCTTGTGAAGCCAGTTGTTTTATAGATAGCAAGAAATCCAAGCAAACTGAATCTGGAGTAATGTTAACTTTCATTACTTCCCATTTAATCTCCATTCAGGCTTTGAAGTATTCTGTTGGACTTGATGAGGTCATGTTTTCTCCATCGGTTTAATTTGCGCTTACAGAATTCTGCATGAACATACGCTTACAAATTTCTTAAAAGAATTATGCAAAATCCCTAAGATGTTACTTCATTTGCAACCGTTCCCTTGCAATGCCTCTTATAAAATGGTTATTAGTCCAACATTGGCGTTTGAATTCAGAAACAGAGGAAGAGTCATGAGGCGCATTTCAAAAGCATGAACACAACAAACATCCCTTTATGTTTCATGGGAATAAATCCAGGTTAAGATGAAAAAATGGGTGTATAAGTGTGTACGTCTTTGTACTCTGCACCCTGGAGCAGTCAGAGTCTTTCATTGAATAACAGTTTATATCCCTGAACTTTCTATTTAATATATGTCTGTAAAAGGCGTAAAGTAACATCACATGTTCTATCTGTTCCTACTGTTCAAGTACAGCATGCTTTCTTAATGAAACAGGTGGTTACACAAGACAAAAAAAAAACAAAAACAGTTTTTTAAGCAGTGAAAGCTTAAGTGATTTTATTGTCATTTTACATTAAACTTGCACGAGGCTCACAAATTTTCCAACTGCAAAAACAAAACGTAAAACTCATTTTTACATCCGAGAACGTAAAAGTGTTGACACAAAAACACGACGCCCAGCATATGTGGAAAGTTACATTATTAGTAGCAGAAGGTAGATAGTATTGACATTTTGTCATTAACAACGTTAATAAAAATATAATTCTCAAGCTGTCACTTGTTCATTCATTTCATATATTAAATTAAATAACTGAAACAGTGCTGAAATACAAATGAGTTATATTCAGTGCTTGCAATGACTGGGCTTTAGTCAACAAAAACGTCCTTTCTGAGTAACGTTAATATGAAAACCATATATGGTAATAAATATATTACAACCTTAAAATCTTCTGCCTGAAACTTGAGTCCTAAGCTACAGCTTCACTTTCTGTCAACTTCTTTCAACAGATCTGGGTTTTGTGTAAAAACTTAAAAGTCTTTTTAGAATGGGGTGAGCAGAGTCGCATATGGTCCTAATGTAAATGTTGATGCTACATATTATGAGTTCTGCTTTTTAAATTGGGGCACTCTCTAAAGATTAAGGCTTCATGATCAATCTTTACCACATTCCTTCATTACGTCGATCCCTCTTTTTGCCCCATCGCTGCACCAATCTCAGCTTTTCTCAAACAATGTTTAGATTTATTTTTTTTATTTATTTTTTAATAATAGTCAGATGGAATATGGAACGTCAACATTCACTGCCCTTATATTGCAAGATAACCAAAACATTTGACATTGGTTACTTGCAGGAAGTGAAAATTAAAATTTGAGGGTTTGTCAAATTAATCTTTCTTTTGTTGTTCTTGTCCACTCCGCCGCCAAAAAAAACTTTTCAACGTAATTAAATTTTACCAATCTTTGGGATCAGAAACTGAAATAAGTCAACGAGTTACAAATAGTTGAACTAATTTACACATACTTAAGTCTTTGGAATGCGGTACATACTGTGATAAATATTAACTTTGGCCAAAAAAGCATCTGGAAAAATCCTCTCCTGCTCGCAAAGACTTGTAATGAATTCTTCAAATCTCTGCAGGGACAGTTTTACTTCCAGAGGTATGCATTACTGACTATTAAGACTAATATTGATACAATAAATACGAGGTCTGATGGAAGATCATGTGGTGGGAAGCAATAAAAAGGAGCTCTGTTCAGAGTAAAATAAAAAAAATAACCTGTCCATCAAACTAATATGATAGCCACAGTTTTGTTTTACATAAGCACTACGTCTGCAGCTAGCGCAATGATATAATGATACAGGTGTCAGATTTCTCTCGTCACCTTAAAATTAAAAAACATGTTCACTACCGTTTCAAAATCAGGCAAAATCCATTAGAAGAAAACAGATGAAATTAGCATATTTAAACAAAAACAGCGTGACCAAAGAAGTACACCACCAAAAGTTAAAAACGACATGGAAAAAAAGATTCAACTAAACATTAGTGCATTGTGTGGAAAACTGGAATACCCACTTATACAGTCAAAAGTTTTTTGTTTTTTGTTGTTTTTACAAATTATCCTTGAGCCATTTAACGTAGTTGTCTGTCATGCGACGTGCAATGAGAAAGTCAGTCGGCCACACGGTAAACATCAGCGCTCCGTGGAATCCCGTGTCGTAGTGCTGATGCGTCACCTCAACGCCAGCCGCCCGGAGCCGTGTGGCGTACATGATCCCGTCATCTCTGAGGACGTCGTACTCGCACGTCAGAATGTACGCCTTGGGCAGAGAGTGCAGGTCCGCGTCCGGGACCAGCAAGGGCGACGCCCTGGGGTCGGCGAACGACTGGGACGGCCCGTCCGTCCCGGCCGCCTCCCCTTCGGTTCCCTGCGCAACGGCCGGAGCGCTGTAGTTGTACTCTTTGTGGTAAGCCTCCGGCAGAAAGGCGCTCCAGTTGACGAACTTCAGCAACCTGGACGACTCGGGGCTGTTGTGCGAGTTGGCCATCATGGCTCTGAAGAGGGCTTTGTTGCTCGTAAAATACTCGCTCCAGAAGCGCACCATGAGCGTGCGTGGCAGAATCGGCATGTCTTTGTTCTGCTGATACGAAGGCGTCTTGAGGTCCAACGCCTGCAGCACGGGGTAAAGCAGAGCCTGAGCCCTCAGCTTGATCTGCTGCCCAGACTCTTTCTGCAGCTGTGGAGCAGACATAAGTAAATCAGACTATGTCGGTAAAAGGATGGGGCATTACTCAGTGATGAAAACAGCAGGTTTCTGAAGAAGCCCCTATATGTGATACTCACAGCTCATAAAAAAAGAGACAAAAAAAAAACATTTATCTTTTACTGCCATGGTAGTGATGTACAAGTTAAGGACATTTCAACAATATCGATATTTCTGGGCTCGACTGTATATAGCATGAGCATCAGTCCTTACACTGATGCACAGAAAGTTAATTTTGGTGTTAAGTAATCTGTTTTTATTTTTAAAGTATCTCTGTCTCTGAATACCATCACAACTGACGGTTGCGCCTCTCTGAAATGCTCCATTAACCCCAGCATGGTCAAATAGTTAACTTCAGACTTTGTCCTTCCTTTGTCTGAAGCAATGAAGACGCACAACAAGTTAAGAGCATGAAATTTAAAAACATCTATAATTTTTCTTCCACTTTGACAATGACTTACTTTGGTTATCTTTGCTAAATTTTCAGTTTTGTAGCTATTGGGTTGTCTGTAAATTAACTCAGTTATTTGTATAGTGCTTTTCAAGTCGTACAACTTGGAGTTCAGTGCTTTGCCTGTGGGCACATCAACACGTGACAGGAGGGAACTGCAGTCAACCCTGCAACCTTTTCCTTCTCTAGTGTTGACGCAAAAACACGACGCCCGGCATATGTGGAAAAGACTCTACTTACTGAGCCACAGCTGCGTTTGCCTGATTTTCTGTCGTTTTGCTTGACTATCCCACAAAGCAGTCGGTACAAATATTGTTTTCTATTCAGTTTGATTTCTGGAGAAGACGTGTGCTGATTCGTCATCCCCCGGCTCGGTGAAACAAGCTTTTAAATGACAAAATGGATCAGCTACTAGCTACTCGCCGCCCCAAACATCTCAACGTCCAGGTAAAAATGAATACTTATTTGCGAGTGCACCAGTCTACAAAGCACCAATCAATACTCCTCTCAGTCATTGAAAGATTTTTCCCAAGAATGTCTTCAGCCTGGAAGACAAACGTATAAGAAGTAAACGGATGTGCAGACAAAACGGTTCTTTGTAGGAGCACCATGTTGTCCGAGGATGCTACAAAGACACAGCTGTAGATCTCTCACTGTGATACTGAGCCGGATAACAGAACTGTACAAAAGTCACGAGTCCCTTCTCATTTCTTTGTTTTGCTTTACATGAGCCCCTCTTTCTTAGTCTTAAAAGAAAAAAGCTTGGGGATTTTTTTTCCTTAAGGTTTTCTAAAGCTGCAGCTCAGTTTCCTTGTTCATTCTGTATCTTTTTCATAATGAGTCTTTTTACTTGAGACATTCACCTTTGACCTAGAAAACAAATCTTGTCTACATGATTAATAAATAAATACATAAAAATGCACGTTTGGCAACAAATCAGGTAATATGCTCTAATAATGCAACAATTTGGTCATTACAAAAGTAACAGACCAATCATGTAGTTATTTGTTAATAATGTAATTCAGTTTTTTGGCCCAATAACAATAATTTGCGAGTTAAACCGAATTATGTTATTGGCTAGATGACACTGAGCAAACAGAAGTAGGTCACATGACCTCTGATCTCAACCTGTGTTCCGGCACATTCCACTAAGAGATCCAAACAGCTAGGGTCACAAAACCAAGTTATGAACAGATTCACCGAATCTAAGAAAAATGCTCCCTAATGTTATTAAGCTATTACAAGCAAACCTGCTGCGATGCAAGCTGTACTTTTCTTTTTGCCTTTGCTAGGAAGAATAATTGTGCTGCGTCCTCCTCTATGCTTTTGTTCCGTCAGCTGCGTGGGAACAAGCTTGTTATCAGCAAACAAACCAATATAGACCCTTCACACCGCTGGAATTAGGAGACAGCTGTTCTCGCCAACGAAGACTTTTAAGGTTGACCCATAAGTCCTAGACGGAGTGACGACGATCCAGCTAAATTTGCAGTACTGTAATTCTGCCACACTTTGTGCTCTCTGAAAAATTCCAACGGTTTCTTAAAGGAGATACGTTGCGCTTTCCAGCCAATATCGGGTTACTACGGTAATTTTACTCCCTGCCACAGCAGGGAGTGAAATTAATCTGAGGGGCATTCTGGTATGTTGGGGAAATAATTAGCTAGATATTTAAAGTTCCAGCTGTTATGGGCAAAATGGGCAAATATATTTAGTCACAGGACATTTAAAGAACTGCGTACAATTAAAATAAGCAAAAAAAAAAGAAAAAACATCCAGGCAGAGATTTTAAAGTCGAGTACGACTACCAAACTGCACAGAACTGCCAAAACAAAAATATTTTGTTCCTAAGAAATACACTCCTAATTATGTGTTCTTCAAATAAAATATTATTTCAGCTTCCAAGTAATGATGACGTATCATCATCATTACTTTATTGGCTTTGTTACATTTAAGATGACCAACAGCATTACTTCATCGGCAGGTATTAAGTTATTGGCCACTATTGTGCAACAGGATTAGCATTTGTTTCACTTGCTTTATCCAAGTCATCAATGTTGGATTCTCAGCACCTCCCTCCCTCTTTATCATCATAAATGAGTAACTGGTGATGCACTACATTGAGCCTAAAACATACAGGCGTCATCTACGTAACCTCTCAGCTCTGCAGGTCATTTCCTACACACAATGCTTTGGATCTCAGAGAATGCTTGAAAGGACGGCTCACTTCACCTTCACTTACAAACGCACGCGTCGTTGCATCACGACTCCGTTTGAAATCGTGTTCTTAGCCAAGGTTTTGCGACGCACACTTTCAAACGAAGACGGTGCTCGTCGTGCGGCGTTTGCGATTTGTTGTAACTTTACTAAAGCCCAAGGAAATGACTTGAGAATTCACCCAAACCTCAACCCAGATCACTATTACAAAATTAAATTCCAAGGAGATTATCTGCCAAACTCCCTGCATGCACATGGATTATTCTTGAGCCGCGGTTCTGTCTGTTCATGCGCCTGTTGTACATTGCGGAGCCTAAAGTTTTCTCCTGTGTGATGAACTCTCTCTAATGGAAATAAACATTCGCATGTCCTCTTTTCATTAACCAAATGCTATTAAGTTAAAGCAAATTTTCAGTTTTTTTATTATTATTATTATGTAATTATCTTTTATGAAACAAGATTGCTTTGTCCCATATCAGGTAAAAATGGCTTAATTGCTTATCAAATTGCCCATGTGTGCCTCAAAACCATAAAAGCTGCTTCTCCCTATCATGAGAACATTGTTTGTTTTGTGCAATGAGGTATTGTCCACTTCTATTTTCAATCAGCAGAACATGCAGCACTGCCCCAACCAGCAAAAGTTGGATTACTGCTGAGAGGCTGTCGGCATCGGCTGCTTGATACAAGCTCTTTTAGACTGGTGTAAAGTTTGGAAAATTCACTTTTACTAACTCCCCAACTCAAAAATAGAACTTTTTTTTTTTAATATAAAATATTAACACTGTGAAATGTCTTGGAAATGTTTCAGACTATGAATTTTAATGCTGTCTTTTATTTAGAGAAATTTTGTCGAGTTTGACAAAAAAAATAGGGTAAAACAGCCGCAGTCCTGACGCAGTTATTACATAAGGCTAAGGCAGTGTTCCTCAAGCCTTGTCAGGCCGAGGACCACTCACCCCGTTTAACAAACACGCAAGGAATAGCTTGAAATGCAACATCTTAATATGTACAACCTGAAATGAAAACATTAGTCTCTTAACTCACTATCGAGTAGTTTACAGATTCTGGAAGTATGGATTGTAAGCTTTCCATTGATATAAAACACATGGAAATAAAAGCAAAAGTTCAGTACTACAAGTGTTGTGTGCACTCAGCGTTTTAGGGCTATTTTGTAATTCAGAAGAACAATAAAAGAAAATCTAGACTTGAGTTGCGTTGGCAAAAATCAATCAGATAGCCCAACATAAATATTTTTATTTTAGGTGTTAAGATGCAATTAGTCAGTGTGGGGTGCAGCTCTTTTCACCACTGGCTTATCACATTCATCACAGCCTTACATATTCATGCCTGTGGCTCGCTATGTATCGTAGCAGTGTTGAAAAGCAAAGGTTATGCAACTCACCCTGAGAAACTTTCCACCGGTATCTTCGGGCTTTCTTTTTAGTGACCCGGTCTTAAGCCATTTATCAATTATTATTTTCTTAAACACAATCCTTTGGTAAGCTAACTGTAGCGTCACACTTTGAGTTCAAGTGACGGCAAATAAACGTTTGTTTACATGCAGTACCTCTTCCTTTGAGCTTCTTAAATTGTTTAGATCAAATTTTGAATCTTCAATTCACCGTCATAAGAATTGTGTTTGTACAAGTGTTTGTAGATTGATCATCTAAATGAGTATTTGCTTGTTGTGCGTTTCTTATTAGTTAATTTAAACTCATGTGGGTTGATTATAATAGAGTTAGTTTGTGGCAATGCTTGTGATTAGCTGTCATTGGTAGAGCTAATAATCATTATTACCAGTACAGATTATTTGTCTTGATTAGAAATAAAAAGTCATTTTTAATAATATACTGAAATTTTCTTTTGCATCCATTTAATGTAATACAGGAAATCCTGACTCCTCCTTCAAGTGATTATTTGATAGATTATCTAACTGTCTTGTGACCATTAATTCGACTGATTTGTCACATCAATTTCATTTTTGAAGCATCTTAAAACAACTACAAAAATTTCTTGACCAGTCAAGGTCATACCAAACTGTATTCTGGCATTAAACATTGTTCAGAAGTATATTCATTTCTTCACCGACATTCCAAAAATTCCATGAGCAACATTTAGCTATGGAAAATTCTACAAATTTCTGCTAAATCCACCTTCTCTTGTGCCCTCAAATGAAATGAGAAACCAAATCTAAGCCTACTCTGAGTCTTAAAAACAGACTCTGTACCTGCTGAGAGACTGCCGCTGCAAGGTTCCCTCCAGCACTATCCCCTGACACAGCAACACGCCCCGGGTCCACAGAGTACTGGGCTAGCACCCCCTTCTGGAGGAAGTATTTGACCACACGGTGCACGTCCTCATACGGGACGGGGAAATGGTGAGCAGGGGCGAGGCGGTACCTGAAACGGATAAGAGTTCACAGATTATTCCTGCAGTAAAAACAAAGGCTTTGGAGGTCAGGCTCACAGACAAAACTTTAATCCTGGAAACATAAATATGATCAAATTTCAGAGTTAAATATGACAAAGACAAGCAAATAAGTCACTGTACAAAAGAGTTTTCTTTTTTTTTCACATTGTGGTCAAAGTTGTTGTTTTAAATGAGTGGTATATTAAATGGAAAAGTAAAACTAGAATGAGCTTGTTTGTATAACTGTCCAGTAATGGAGGTAAACAGAAGTTGTAGATGGATATGTGAAGAAAGTCTTCAGAACATGCTGTAAGTACTCTCTGAAGGTCAGAGCACAGATCTAACCACTGAACAATTCTGTTATAAAGCTACAATACTCTATTTTAGTACTTATAATGTCACAAACAATAATTCATCAATAGAATATCTCTGAATTTTTGAAGTGATATTCTGTTAAAAAGATATAACCTGCTAATATTTTAGGTAAGGCATATATTTCTCTTTGTGTGATGAAAAATCAAATGAGTTTGGTTCCTTGAACTGATGCCAAGAAGGGAGAAGACCGAAAACAAACGCACCTCTTACTTTCATATGTCTTCTGTGTCAATGACATGCTAATGGAAACATCACGGTGATGTTAAGTTTCAGAAAGTAATGTTTACAAGCAAAGATGACGATACTTTTAAGATTGGAGTTAATTTAAGATTGTAAAAGTCTGCTTCAGTCTAACTTTTGTGTTTGCTATTCTAAAGAAAATAATATGCATTTCCCCTTAATGATGACGCTACTTTACCCATTACTGTTACTACTGTTGGAATCGTACTGGAGAAAATTTTAACTTTAATTTCCTCACTAAAAGCATTTGTTTAATTATTGTAAAAGAATACGAGCAAATGACAATAAAAAGTCTATTATGGAGATGAGATGAAGACAACAAATACACTGAGGAAATCTCAAATTTTCAAAGAAATCCACATAACTAGCACAGCAGCTATATTACGCAAAAAAAAAGTTGTATTTTTTGTTTAGGAGACAAAACCCCCAAAAGTTTCTGTTTGCCATATTTTTAGGGACACAACTAACAATTATTTTTTGGTAATTAATTATTCTGTGGATAATTCTGACGAGGGATCGATTAATTGGATAAAATAAACTTGGAACATTCTGCTGATTTCTCATTTAACCACCCAAGTCATTTTTATACAAAATTAAAAATATATTAAATGTTAAAATGAACAATTCAATTCCCTTTCTTAAATAAGAAAGAACAATAACACCATTACTTTAGTGAACGCTTGATCATTAGTATAAAGGATCCATCAGCAGCTAAAACATATTTCACACATCAACATGTGAGAAGATCAGCCGTTTCTGCTGGACTGAACATTAAATACCGTCAACAGCTAATCTGTTGACTGTGTTTCGGATTAACAGATTAATAATTGGAAAGCAAAAGGTGCTTGACATGAGATTTGTTTTGTTTTTACAGAATTTTAAAAGGGTTAAGGTAAAAAAAAAAAACGATGCCACTTGTGGAGTTATGGGTAAAATGTATTTACAAGTCAAGGTTTTGTCTTGAATGCAACTGTCATGAAGTGGGTTTGAGGTGGTGAGGAGAGACGCAGGCTGAACCCAGGTAGTAGTGAAAATTGAGATTTAATGAAGGAAGCTCAACACAGTCCAGGATGACAGGCAGCATGGCTGTATGCTATGTTGGAGCAGCTAATGGCACTGAAGACTGAATAGGAGAGCTAAGCTTAACCAGGACTATCCAGTTCAACTGGCCAGACATTAGACGACAGAAGACGAGGACCCAACAAGAGACAAAGACAACAGGTGGGCTTAAATACACAGGGAGGGTAATCAGGTAACTAGACACACCTGGGAAGCAATCAACAGGGAAGACAGGACAGGAACAGGACTAAACACAGAAAACCTCAAAAATAACTACACAGAAAACACAGAACATAACTGCAACATGTATTTGTTGTGCATTTTGGCTTCATTACTGCTGAGTTTTTTCATCAAAATGGCATTTTTAATCAACACTAAATTCCCTATATATTCTCCTCTTTTAATACCTAAAGCAAGTCAGTGAAAAAAAAAATGAGATAAGAGTCAAAGAAATACTTTTTAAAAAAAGTAGCTTAATAAGAGCTCCATTTATAATTTTTATATTGAGGTTTTCTGGATTTTTTTGGGTTTACATTCCCTAAAACTACAGCAAAACACTTACTCTACAGAGAGGACGACGGCATCAAGTTCAGTGACGATCTTTCTTGCCAGCAGATCGTATGGACTCATGCCTGCACAGAAAGACAACCCAAAGTCAGACAAGCCTTCATAGATGAATGGATTTCTTTAACTGTACACTAACTCACATGAATGAAAAGTGATTCTGTCCTACAAAATATAAAGTTATTCATTCAACAGACTGAGCATGCAACATAAAGTTATTGTTATGTTCATGGACAGTGTGGCTCGTTGCCCAGGACACTATATCAGGGGGCTGCACAAAGACTTCATCTCTGCGAATATGCAACAAAACCCAACCTACGGGAGCTTCCCAGACACCATCCTCCCCCGTGCAGATAAATGACGGCTCTCCTCAGGCCGGCGTCTCCGCCCTGGCGCTTCGGTTGGTAAAGCACCACCTCCACGCCGTCAAACTTTTCTTCTGTCACTTTGACGTGCTCGTCAGACACCGGTACGATCTTCTCCAGTAGAGTAATGACATACATCACATCCATGTAGTCCTTCAGACCCGCTGACTCACAAAGGTCTGCCTGGAAAAGGGAAACAGACAATGAGAGACGAAAAGAACCGTCGTCACGTCCCGGCCGTAAAATGAAGAAAGTTTAAGCTCACAGCTTCATTGCTTGGGACAGGAATCTGGCAGATAGGGAACGAAATAGTCACATGAATGCAGTTGTGTGTAATGTCAACTGTTGCTGAAGAAGATCTCTTAGGAGAAATCACAACCAAGAGGAAGTCAAAAGTAAAAGATAACTCGAGCCTGAAGCAACAACACTGGGGCATTCTTCTTGTTTCAAAGGCTCAAAACAGATCTCTGTCTGTCAAAATACAAATGGGTTCATTTTTACTGTGAAATCAAATAAAGACGTTGGCAGCTTCACATAAACGATATGACACTAAAGGGATCACAACCTGCAGTCAGCCTCGCATAAATTAAAGGGAGTACTTCATGTACTTCATTTGTCCCTGCCTGCAAATGACTTATAAATAAATAAATAATAAGTGAACGATGCGATCTTAAGTGTGGTTATGTATGGCTCATCGCTTCAACACACATCTTCACTGTCATCTATGTTAAATTACAGATATGCACATGTTGCTTTATAAAGATGTTTCTAATATAGATATCTAAAGAAAAAGTTGTCTGATGTTTCAGTGTTACATGCTAAAAAAATGTGGAAATAAAAATAATACTTTTGTTGCGTTTGTGAATTATTTGATGTTATAACCACGTGCTCAGACGTAACTGCAAACTATGAAAAGTCCAGTTTGCTACTACTGTGTGAGGCATTATAAACCACAGGTGTCTAGCCCTCATAAATGGAGGAGAGTTTCCATAATAGGATCTATTATTAGACCAGGTGAGGACTATACAACACATGGATTAGCATCTGACATAATCTGGTGTAACCAGTATGAGTACATCAGCAAAAAATAATAATAGAAAAAAAAAAACAAAGTTTAACCTGCTTTAAAAGAAGAAACAATAATGAATACCAAAACATAAAGCAAGTGGAAAAATAGTTGCAAAGCCTTAGTGATAAAAGCTTTGTCAATAAAGTAACCTAAAAAAAATAATCAGGAACTAAAAGAAGAGGAAAAGTTTTCTCTTACCAGGTGACTGAGAGTTCTGAAAAAGGAATTGGTCAGCATGAGTTTCCATCTCTCCTCTATCCTGTCAGGAATTGGCTCGTAAACATAATAAGCTGTGAAAGAGCAGAAAGCGACGAATAAAATGATGCTTCCAAGCCTCATCTTACAGCGTGCGTCCGCCGGCCACTGAGTGCGAGCTGCAAACACGGACGGACTGTTTGGTTGCACTTGTTAAGGAGTCACTCCGGCGCGTAGAAGAGCGTACGCCCCCCCACCAAAAAAAAAAAAAAAAAAAAAAAAAAAAAAAAAAAAAAAGAAAGAAAAAGAAAAAAATCTATTTCGGATCCAGACGAGTTAAATGTTGCAGCGTGTGGTTGGTGTCATTTGGTTCTTCTCGGCCTGCATATTCGGAGCTTTTCTTCGCTGACGGCGCGCGTTCCGCAGAGCATGTCTGTCTCGTGCAGCGGCGGAATTAATTGAGGTGTCAGTGGCGCGGAGAGGGCGCGCACGTTGTGCGCTCACGAGGCAGCACCGTCCCACCTTGCCCGTAAGGCAATTCCTCAGGTGCTCTCTAATCGTTTGTGGATTAGAGAGGAAGAGCAACGGAGCTCTGTGCCCAAACGAAGCGGCTACGCAGATATGAAAGCTTTTGAAACAACAGAACTCCATGCAGTGAGCTCTTCGGACCCGCTCTCTGAAATATCTAAAATGTCATTAACATCCGACTTGTTTCTTGCGTTCTCCTCGCCGCTTTCAGCTGCCCGTCGGATTCTCCGCGGTTCCGTCTAATTTCTAAGAGAAGCTCTCGGTTATCCCCATCTTCTAACCGAGCAGCTATCGCTAAATGAATGTCCGGATAAGTGTAGGTGGCTGAGGCAGCCCAAGCTAATTATACGATTGGTGTTAGATTTCCCCCAGCAGGTCTGACAGTCAAAAGAAACATGACTCTGAAAATGGTGCTGGAAGAGCAGCCAAGAGCTGCAGGACTCTGACACAGAAGAGTAAACGCAAGCAGGAGTTTCCCTCAAGGTAAATAATTGTACTTTTAGTGACGGCTTGTTCTGTTCTTGGTTCAGGGATGTACAAAGCTCAAGGTCATGTCCTGAATCCCATGGCTGAAGGAAGAAAAATAAATTAACAAACAAGTGTGTAGGAGTCTACAATCCAAAAGTGAATAGCAACTCATATTGTATTAATACCCAGTAAAGTCCTGACCATTCTAAATGCAATAAATCCAGTAATGCAATAAAGCTATTGAGGCAACGACTTAATAACATTTAGACATAAGTATAATGTTGGCTTGCTTTTACTTTATTAGCATAGCGCAAACAGAAACCCTTTGAAAATGGAAAAAAAAGGGAATTCGTACACAGAATACTACACTGTATGAAATATTTTCCTCCTAGCTGACTTCATGACCAAAGTGAAAACTGTATTCTGCGAATTAACGACAATTCAATAAAAAAAATAAAAAAAAACACATTTAACCTAAAATAAGAGATGCTGTATAAAATCACCCCCTTCAAGTCAGTGGTGTAAAAAATTGTTTGTCTTCTTCCTGATTTCTCCCTTTTTTTTTTTTATTTACATGTTTGTCACATTTCACAGTTTCAGAACATCGAATCAGTTTAAAGATAAGTCAAAGACAACATAAGTAAACACAAAATGCAGGTTTTTAAATGAAGGAGAGAGGAAAAATCCTAACCTACATGACCCAGTGTAAAAGAAATAAATAAATAAATCAAGCATTTGAAATAACTTACAATGAGTTTTTATTGGTGCAATGGAGGAATTCTGGCCAAGGCATCTTTGCAGAATTGTTGCAATTCAACCACGATTAAAGGTTTTCAAGAATGAATGCATCACAACAAGTCTGCCAGGGCCTGAAGCGGCAAGACGGCCCCAAACCATAACACTACCACCATATTTTACTGTAAGTGTGATGTTTTTCATTTCACCAGCCTTCTTTTCGTCTTCCCGATTGAACTGCAAAGAATAACAAGGCTTTCTCTGTTGCAAAATTGGTAACAATTTGTGATCCAATTTTGTGGTTAAAACTGCAATAGGGTTTTTACCCCAGCAGAACAAATCAAACATTTGACGGGAATAAATAACCCCCCCAAAAATAACAATGTCAGTTTAAACAAGAGGAAGTAGTGTAGCGCTTTGATTGTGAGCGATCTTCCTCGCTTTATTAGATAAATAACTTACGCCATGTAAAGCTTTGAAGATGAAATATTTTGGGGACTAATTTAATGGAGAAGGGACGCGAGTCGGTTTAAACCGGATGCTGTTCGGTCAGTCAGGTTTTTCTGCATGCTTCAAACCAAAAGAGCCGCGTGTCCGCACGTGACTCGAGGCTAACCTCTGTGTAGTGACCTTATAAAACTTTTTTTTTTTTTTTTCTCTCTCCTCCGTCAAGTCGAAAGTCGTAATTGGCTGGTGGGTTTTCCGGATCCGGCGAGTGCCTCCTTCCACCAGCCATCAAACCGCGTTATTGAGACGTACGCTGCCAGATGCAGTTCGTTACGGAGTGTAAAACGCTCTGGGAGGCTGATCACTGCTGAGCAGCAGAATACCAAATCACCTTCTATGAATGCATAATTACACTTCAGACGCACAGGGATTCCTCCCTGGATTTCCCTCCTTTCATTTCCACTCCGAGATACGGATTTCTCTCAGCTTCTGAGGGAAACCACCTTATGAATGTTTCATGGCTCTCGGTCCGCTCTTGACAACTAGTTAGTGGTGGGAGCTGGCCTCAGAGCATGAGTGGGTGGGAATGTTGACTTCGTCTACGTAGGGACCCGCTGTGCTGCTGCTGCTGCTGCTGCTGCACCTCGTGGCAGCACAACACCTTGCTGTGTGTCCGGATAACTCACAGGACCAAAACAAGTAAGGATGAACGTGTGTTCCTGTGGTATCGGTGTTTAATACAGTATAGAGTACATGATTGCAGACAGGAGACAGGTAATGCCTTTTTTTTTCTTTTCTTTTTTTCTTTTTGTAATGCACATTCTTGAGATCTGATAAAGCACGTCAAATTCTTCTAATTAGGGAACTCAGTTCATACCCCCTCTCTCCCCCGACACACACACACACACACACACACACACGCACACACACACACACACACACACACACACTAATGATGAGCGTGAGCTGCAAACCTTTTCACATTTTAATTTGCAGAACCCCTGCTGGAGCAAAGTTAGCTGCATAGTGTGAGGCATCTGAAGGCAACGCATTCCTATTCAGGCTGAGATGAGCCAAAAAAGAAAAAAAAAATGAAAAGTCCACTTTTTGGCATAGTGATCACGCAATTGATTTTGATATGCACCGTTTCATAACTCTCGGGGTGAAAAAGTCAGAGAAAGTACACACTTGTACCAAGGAACTGTTCCGTCAGCTAAACAACATGCTAATCTTTCATAAAGTGTTTCAGTTCTGTTGATTCCAATAACTAAAACCACCAAGCAGGCCAAATGCAGATGCACTGCAGGTATTTTCTCTTGGTTCAAACACATCTAATCAAAGTGCTTGGTGTATATTTCACTATGTTGTGACAGTAAATGGATGATGAAAAAAAAATAAATAAATAAATCTAGCTCCTTCACCTCATCATCCAATCTGCAAAAAATGCACTGCTCCTACTCAAAAGCAACCAATCAGTGCCAAGAGAAAGGTCTTAGCGCTGTCAGTCATGCTTGTGTATGCACTGCTCAATGTGCCAGTGGTGGAGAAACAACTTACCCTCACAGGAGAACTGTTTATCCGCCATCATCATCTAGCCTGAGCATTTATGACAGGCTCTACTGTTAGGCAGGAGCTCCTGCAATACTTTTACGACGTAGTGACAGGTTTCAGACATATGTACACTCCAAGTACATATTTGTGTACTTCAAAAACACATTTTCAGTTGGGACAACATATAATTGGGCTGGACAGACTGGGAGGATATTTGAGGAGGCTGATTTTCAGTACATTTACAGAAATAAGTTGAGATGCAATATTGAACAAATTCAATTATTTTATCTTAAAGCCTATTAACATAAATTGGCTAGTGATATTTTGCGTAAGTAAAATTACAAACATATTATTTAATAAAGGATGAGAGCTCCATGTGACATTAAACTTAACTCAAAACCAGAAAGTGCACATCTGAGACCTGGTTCTTTGCCTCTTACATTAGGAACTTGATGATTTCACTGAGTCCCAGAAGAGGGTTGAAAATGTTCCCTGTGTGATTTAAACTAAATTGAAAATGAATTGAACTATACTATTTGTTTACATTGTCCTTTGTATAAGATTTTCAGGAATGAATTCTTTGGTGATGTCCTTGATGTTTACCCAGACTTGTTTTTGTTGTTTTTTTACGTAGGCGATGAAGATAAACTACAGTATTTATTGAAGCAAATTGTGTTTTAGGGATCTCAGTGTGTTTCCAAATTTTTGTATTATGTTTGTCTGTGTGGACACATTTTATGGCGTTTGGCAAAAAAGGAAATAAAATATTTATGTAAAAAGACAAAAAAAAACAGATTTTTTTTAATTAAAGTTACTGCAGCTTTAAGTCTGGACTTTGTCTAAACCCTTTCAGAATCTTTTGTGTCTTTTGGGGTTTTCAGACATGAACTTGCTGGTGTTCCTGCTGCGTAACCTAAAAACAACTTGGGTTATGCAGAAGGATTGGATTATGCAGAGGAACTGACAGGCAGATGTTCTCCTTAAGTCGTTTCTGCAGGAAAAGAAGAATTTATGGTTCCATCCATTATAGCGAACGGTTCAGGCCTTGAAGCTGACAACAGCCTGAAACCATCACCCTAGACACCATGGTGTTTAACTGTGTAAGGACTTAAATGCCTTAAAGTGTATTTTTTTCTTTTGTTTTTGTTCATATGTTCTTGAATGTTGTGGTTATAATTAGAACAATATTCTAATCACAGCATATTGAGCTTCTTTTGAGATCCTTTACCTTACTTTGTGCCGTCAGTCAGGTTATATTTACTGAAAGTTACACCTTATTCTACAGGTCTGGAAGCAATCAGAACTTGGTGTAGCTGGTGAAATCAAACTGAGCTTTACAAAAATAAAAATATGTGTAGACGCAGTTCATTTACAGTTTATCAAGGAGGTAGATACTTTTTATACAAGACCAAGTTGCCTTAGATTTTTTTTCCCAGTTTTAAAAAAATAAAGCATCGTTTAATGTGCTTGCTGAAGTTATCTTTGATTAAAGAGAACGTTTGATTAAACCTAATGCCAGCTCTAAAACAGATGAGCGAACGTCAGAGAACAAGAAAACCATTGACGTTAGGTTAAAATATGTTTGCTAAGAAAGAAAACTGAGGAACGAGGGCTTTTCTCTGTCATGTAGAACAGACTGGGGTAGTCTGGAGAACGGCCCATCGGTCTGACTCTTGTGAAACACTTTATGAGATTCTGTTTGGATGTCCACAACAAATTGTTCTCTGGGCGAAAGAGCAAGGAGACCATCCATCTTGTAATCATTACAAGGAGCCAGCAGGGGACTGAACTTTGTGTGGAAAACTGTGGGAGAGCGCTGGGAAACTTTGAAACATGTTAAGGAATCATTAAGGCAGCCCCACAATAAACAACTTTTGGGGAAAACAGATGTTGCCTTCCAGAAAGCACATTGCATTTTGCGAAATGAAAACATTGCATTGTCAAAAGACTGATCACATTCGGCATGCATTACATCAGCTTGAGGGACCTGGCAAGAACAAGATGCCAACTAAAGATTTGAGATCGAGTCTGGTTTGAGCAGCACACGGGTATGCAGTGTCAGAAAAATATCCAAAATTTCTCATTTCAGTGGATGAGCAAAGTATATAAAATGTGTTCTCTTAATGTTTCCTTACGTTTGTTGCATATATGATAACAAACTATATAAAGATCTAATATAATGTACATTACACTGTCAGAAAAGTGCAAAAAAGCATAAAGGATCTCAATTTGAAATGTATGAATAACTGAATAGGATATATTCTAATATATAATGGACCTTGGATAATGTGAAGTGGTTAGACTTTGAAAAGCATTTTTTTTTTCTTAAGTCCACCAAACTGTTGTGATGGTGATGATGAAGGTTGTCCTGCATGGGGAAGCTAGCTGGCTCAACAAACCCATCTTCTAATGTTGTTGCTACTCGGAAAATCAAATCTGAACATTTCAGTCCACCCTTTTCAAATTCAGCAAACGTGTTGTCAGGTTTTCCGGAAAACCTTTGAGTTGGTTTTGAATACTGCTCAGAATATATCTAACAAGCAGTTTGACTGAACTTAAAGCAAAGTCTGTTTTTCAAGATGCGTGTTTGTCGTATTTTTGACCATCTTTGTGAGTTAAAAGGTTGTTGCTTTCAGAAATATTAAATCTTCTTTAATAACTATTCAAATATTTGAATATGGTCAGCCTGATGGTAACCCGTCTTAACATCTTCGTAAAATCCCAGCTGATCTGTGAAGGCTGTTAAATTGCAAAATGTGATATTGTCCCATAACTCAAGCATCAGAAAAAAAAAAAAAAAAGAAATAGCTGAGGTGATGAATGGATGCGGCAAGTATTTTCACCCAGTAATGAACAACAAACTCTTTTTGCATGTCATGTCTTTCACGTCTCACAGTAAAATTTAGCTGCGATTCATTTTTGTACGGTCTCATCTAGTGGCAGCTGACAATAAATCTGTTAGATTTCTCGATTGTACAAGTAAACTAGTAAAAAGTCCTGAGTGTGGCTTGGGAAACTCACATAAAAGAATTGTATAAATTCAATTGCACTAAACGAACCTTTATCTGGAATAACAGCTTTTTTGACGATCTAAACCAGTGGTGCCCAAAGTGGGTCCTCGAGGGCCGGCATCCTGCATGTGTTAGTTCTCTCCCTGGTGGTAGAAACAACCTCCTCAGCTTGTCAGTGCTCTCCTTAGACATCTAATGAGCCATCATTTGATGCAGGAGTGTTAAACCAGGGACAAAACTAAAACATGCAAGGAATACTTGTGTGCTTAAAGAAGATTGCCTAGAGCCAAAGTTTTTAGGACCTTCATGGCCTCGTACCAGACACCAAAAAGCCATAAAGATCATGGAACCACCTCTCAACACACTACACGACTGACCTTAAATGCATCATGGGAATGGTTTGTATTTTGGACTGGTTCGTTTTTAACCTCACAGAAGACACACATTCACTCAAAGCAACTCCGAGCACACGGAGGAGGAGGAGGAGGAGGAGGAGCGTGGCATCCAGAACAAGATGAGGCCTTCACAAATGCCAAACTGCTGATAACAGATGCCCCTATTCTGACCTTTTGTGATGTCAGCGTGCCTACAACAGTGAGCGCTGACGTCAGCGGTTATGGATTGGGACGTGTTTCACTTCAAGACCACGGCAGGCGGCTAAGAGGGGTTGCGTGCTGCTCTCATACCCCGGCAGAGGCAGGAACAAGATAAGCACAGATTGAAAAGCAGTCTGCAGTCTGGGCATGTGAAATGTTCTCAGAGTACCTGTGTGGCCTGGACAGCCATTCAGACTGACAAGAGCCATTCATTGGTTAACCTTCATGACATTGATGCCGTTCCTCTCCACTGCCAATGACTGCTCCTTAGGATGACAGCATTCAAAGCAAAAGTAGAGGACGTCCCAGACAAACAGCTTGTTGTGGCAGATAGACTTTCAAAGACACACTTTTGCACTTGACATTTCAGCAGATTTTAAAGCTGCAGTATGCCACTTTCATAAAAGAAATCATCCTTTTATGTATATATTCGTCACTATGCTGCGAATTCTAACAGTATAGTATGAGATAGATATTGCATAACAATAATATTGTTATTTATGTACTTTGGTCTTAAAATAAATAATTTAAATAGTAAATGTTCATTTACTTAGATTTGTTGAAGCTGCTATTTTGTGACTGGCTAATTCTTAAGTCACCTATTAATGCAGAAACTGATAAATATGTTTACTGAACAACAGTCAATACTCCAAAAGGATATTAATTTTTAATTCAGTCAAAAATGAATGACATTATGCACCCAAAATGATGTTTTAGATTCCGCATTTGGAAACGGTTCTTTGGAATACATAAAAAGTTTGTCAACACATGTAAACTAATCTGAACGAGTCGAAACTGAACCGGCTTCATTCCCAGCTTCACAAATAAAACTGGTTCCTCAACATGCACGATCCGTAACAAGCTGTGACAGCATAACATGCGTTTCCTGGTTTTCTTCTTCTATTTTTACTTTTAGTAGTTTAGTTTCATCATCCCTACATGTTTGTCAGTAGTTTTAGTTGGATGCTACTAGTTCAAGAAGCTCGATGGTTAAAGTGTTTAACTGTAAGGTTAAATAAATTTCGTTAATAAACATGTATATTGGACAGAAATTACATTTATTCTATAATTATATTTATTCTAATTTTGATCTGATTTACTAGCAATTATTAGAAGTTACTCAGAGCCAAGACTTAGACCGCTACTGGCACAACACATCATACGTTTAGCTATTTTCCTTGGCAAAAAAATAAAATCTAAGCTTAATGTTTCTTCATAAATGTCTTAGTTTTTACCTTCAGGACACTAACCGTATTCATTGTGTCCATTCGCTTCTCTTTGAGTCTTGTGTTGCCATTTTAAAAGAGCAGTGGAGCTGTTCTGCCTGCCAGGGGGAAAAAAAGCAGGTAGTTGCAACATCACCCTGGACTGTGTCTATTGAGAGTAGGTGTAGCTACAATTTTGATTCAGTTAATAGCTATTATTATTATTATTATTTTTTTACATGAGATTGAGACACTACTAACTACAGGTACACAAATTATGCAGTTACACAGAAAAGAGCAATTATTTTAATGCTATTACACATCTTGAGGGAGTGGCACACAAAAAAAAACACAGAAATATGAGAATCAATGTGTTTCATGGTGTTTAAGCAATTTTCCTTACACATTGAGTAATGTTAGCTTTAATGTCTTGCGGTACCGGCTGTTCCTTACTTGACTCTTAGCTGAAGCACCAGCAGGAGCCTTGAGATTTATCACTGCACCCCCTGTCTCATGATCATGGGGTTATGTAGGAAAAATCAAAGGATAAACCCTTTTTCAGTCTTTGCCTATGCAACAAATCTGTCATAAGTAATGTTGGCCTCTAATCCCGTAACCGCATGATTTTTTTTTTACCACCTGATCCAAATAGACTCAAGGGTGTTTGCTTAGAATGACATGTTAGCCAACCGAGCAGCAGTAAAAATAAACTCAATTTAAACACGGCCTGTGTGGAAACATTTTATGGCGCTTTATGTGAGCTTGGTTAAACTTTGAAAGATATTGACGGTTTGGCTAACATTGTCATGCACATTCAAACAAGAGTCTACTGCCATTCTGGCTCTCGCAAGCACATAAATATGGCTTAACACCTGATAAGGTCAGCATACAAGAATGCTAATATTGACAAGGACATTTTCTCCAGGATAAATGTTATTACAGGTTGCTTGGATCACCTCTAGCGTAACGCTCAGTAACAACTTGAAAGTGTTTTCAAAAGCTGAGAGTGTAAGGAGGTTTGAGGAAAGGACTGATGGTATAAGTGGAGGACTTGGAGAAAGAAAAACCTCCTTGATTGTTTTCAATAGTGAGCCTAATTTCATGCTTTAAACTCAAGTTTTATTCTTATTATTTAAGAGACTAAAACACTTGGATCAGGTTTTGAAAAGGTCATTACTAGAGTTTACCGCGTGCTGTTAAGCCCCATTATCTATATTTGCCCGAGAGGGTCAACTTAACCTGTGTGTCACCTGCAGTTTTCAAAACCACCACTAGAGGGCACTTGATTATAAACCACAGCTTGTGGAAATGTGTTGTTTCACATGAACACGAGAACATATGGTAAAAACTAATTTTCTTTGTTATTCTTTTTTTTACCATATGTTAGTACAGGTCATTTATTTGCATTACTTGGATCATAAAATAAAACATTCAACAAAAACACTGAATAAAGTATTTTAAAAACATACAACCATGCACATTGAAAGCAATATGATGCTTAACGCATTCTGTAGAAACCCTGTTTATAGACAAAGAACATAAGTTGTAAAGACACATTGAGGGGAAAGGCTGAGCTGAAGTTCAGTTCTGTAATAAAAAGGGTCCGATATTCCCCTTTGGATATCATTTATCTGCATCTGCTGGAAACGCCTACACAAGGTTATTGCTGCCAAAGGAGGTTCAATCCGTTATTCAATCCAAGTCGAATTGGAATGTTTACTGGGTACGTTAATGTAAAACAAAATCATCCGACAATTTATTACCTTCATGGGTTAAGCACAGTATCTGTCCCTGGCATATCTGATGAAGATAAAACTGTTTTTGCTCTTGCTGTTCTTCCAAACAGCTCTAAATATGAGGAAACCCAATAATCAAGCCTGAGGGAGAAATGCAAGAGTTTTTATCATTTTACTTAAACATTATTATTATTATTATTATTATTATT